>NC_050450.1:58752906-58888515 GCF_903995425.1 Onychomys torridus
TCCAGAAGGCTAGAGGCCCCCGTGATGACACTGCGCTTAATGACGTCAGGATATTCTGCTGTAACTCCTGATGCTGTTGTCGTGGCCCACTCTCCCACTGGACCCTGCCAGTACTCCTTCTTACTATTAAAGCTTCTTGGGCTTGGTCTTTGCTGTTGCTTGATTTAGAAATGAGAGAAGCTGCCTCCTTGCTTTGTTCTTGACCCTGCATAGGTCAAGGCCAGGGTTCGGGTTTGGCTTCAGGAGGTGTAGGTCACATAGTTCAGAACAAAGAACTTAAATATATTGCCGGGTGGTGGTGGTGTGCCTTTAATCCCAGCACTCGGAAGGCAGAGTTCGAGGCCTGCCTGGTCTACAGAGTGAATTATAGGAAAGGCACCAAAACCACATGGAGAAACTCTGTCTCAAAAAACAAAACAAACAAACAAACAAACAAAAGAACTTAAATATATATATTTTTTGGGCTTTGGCTTTCTGAGGACTGTAGATACTATCTATGCTCCTTTAAGAGCCCAAACTGTTTCCCTTCTGAACTGATGTATCAGTGACTTCAGATTAAGGGGATGGAAGTCCCCACCTCTGTACTCAGGGAAACTTGGTGATTAGATCCAATTTATCCCGTATTGGTAGCACCTGGTTTGGAAGTCCCCAGGTTTGGGTTGGCTAGGTGGGGTCTGCTTCTGGTGTGGAAGTCCCCAGGTTTGGGTTGGCCAGGTGGGGTCTGCCTCTGGTGTGGAAGTCCCCAGGTTTGGGTTGGCCAGGAGGGGTCTGGTCTGCCTCTGGTGTGGAAGTCCCCAGGTTTGGGTTGGCCAGGTGGGGTCTGCATCTGGTGTGGAAGTCCCCAGGTTTGAGTTGGCCAGGTGGGGTCTGCATTTGGTGTGGAAGTCCCCAGGTTTGAGTTGGCCAGGTGGGGTCTGCATTTGGTGTGGAAGTCCCAGGTGGGTAGGAGGTGCCCACAGAGCCAGTGCAACTAACTAGATGACAATGCCAATGGCTTTACATGTTAATCCTCTAGAGCTTCGAGACTAGAGAATCTTTTCCCATAGTTTCTTCTACTCTCTTCCCATCTCCCCTCCCCCTGCAAATTCCAAATAGTGGCTTTTCTTTTCTTTCTTTCTTTTTTCTTTTTCTTTTCATTCATTCTTTCTTTTTTTAGACAGGATTTCTCTGTTTCTCTGTGTAGTTTTGGTGCCTGTCCTGGATCTTGCTCTGTAGACCAGGTTGGAGTTGAACTCACAGAGATCCACCTGGATCTGCCTCCCAAGTGCTGAGATTAAAGGCGTGCGCCATCGCTGCCCGGCCCAAATGTGGCTTTTCTAAACAGAGATTGTCCTTGAAGATTTTTTTCCCTGTAGTTTTCTCTGTCTGGAATCTCCCCGGTATTCATATTCAGAATGAGACTTCCTTTATCATGACAAGCGTTTCTACCCACCAGTCAATATGCTTATCTCATATTAACATGTTTTTTTAAATGTTTACTGAATAAAAAAAAGAAATAAAAAAGGAAGGACATAGCTGTTCCTGGTATGGTGGAGAAGGTTTATTATAGATAAAAGGGAGAGCATAGGCAGAGACAGGGACATCTGGAGAGTCCAGAGTGCACCTGACCCTGAGTTGGGCCTCGGGAAGAGAATGGGGAGGGGAGAGGAGAGGGGAGAGCCAGACCAAGAGGCCAGGAGGGTAAAGGGAAGACCAAAAAAGGGGGCCAGGTAACCAAAATGGCTGGATTATATAGGGAAGGGCAGCTGGGAAAAGGGCAGCCCAGCCCCTGGGCTGGAGAGGTTTAGGGTAGGGGGTGGGGTATGCTAGCCATACCCTCATACCCTGTAAGTGGAAACAGGGATGCTGGGAGAACCTGGCAGCCAGGTCCACTTTGATGTGTTAAATAGACAACCTTAGTTGTTTGTACAGGGTTTGAGACCTAACATTTACCAGCAACTGAAATCCTTCACTTTAAAAGAAATTGCCAGCCTGGTGGTGGTGCATGCCTTTAATTCCAGCACTAGAGAGGCAGAGGCAGGTGGATCACTGAGTTTGAGGCCAGCCTGGTCTACAGAGTGAGTTCCAGGACAGCCAGGGCTACACAGAGAAACCCTGTCTTGAAAAACAAATGAAGAAGAAGGAGGAGGAGAAGGGGGAGAAAGAAAGAAAGAAAGAAAGAAAGAAAGAAAGAAAGAAATTGCCAATGGCTGGTGTAAGAAAAGTGAGCCAGAGAAGCAAACAGAAGTTATAGGTGTGTGTGTGTGTGTGTGTGTGTGTGTGTGTGTGTGTGCGTGCGTGCGTGCGTGTGTGTGTGTGTGTGTGTGGTCTGACTGTGAGTAGGGTGTGTTGTTTGCAGTACCTGGGAATATTTTGTTTCTGCAGGAGAAGTGGAAGGGTCAGGTTGGGGCTAAGCTGTTCTTTATGGCTTGGGGCTAGTTGCCCAGTACAGCCTGACTCAGTTCCTCCTGACCTCCTGACCTGAGGCTATTATGAAACAGGGGGAGGGGGGGCGCTCAGTAGGTAAAGGTGCTTGGTGCCAAGCTGGAGGACCTGAGTTTGATCCCCAGAAGACATGTGGTATGAGAACCGACTCCTACATTATCCCCTGACACATACATAAATGTAAAGTCAATTTAATTAAAAAATTGCTCATCTTTCATCATTGGCCCATTAAATTTCTTGAGACCACAGAATTTTATTTTCAGAACAATAACTATTTGCTAAGAAAATAACAAGCAGGGGGTGGGGGTACAAACAGAAGCACAAGCTGAGATAAGTCTGAAGGCCCATGTACACTCATTCCAAAAGGGTGATCAGAACTTGGGAAGGGTGCTCGGGGCGGTTTATACCACAAAGAATACCGAACAAGAACAGTTTATTCCAGCTGATCAGGGGTGGGAGGACCACTCAGACTTCCATCAGTGAGGTATTATGGGTGGTCCACGAACTCACTGAACTTCGCCCTGCAAGAATAAAAAGAGTGAAGAGGCAGCCAAGAACAAACGGGATCCGCCCCGCCCCCAACTCCATCCCCAAGGCATCCACCCCACGCGTTCCCACCTTTTTCCGGCAATCGCCACACAGCACGCCAAAGGTCGCATTCACCAGCTGTATTCCACACAGCACTATTTCCAGACTCGAGGCGACCACCAGCAGAGAGAAGAGTGTCACGTTCCAGGGAACCACGTGAGGTGGCGCCTCGCATAAATCCCACAGAGTATCATTGCGTAAGTAAGAGCCTCTGTGGATGGACAGGGTCACTGAAGAGAAGCTGATCTCACCGCGGGCCCCATCACCACCCAGGGCAAGGGTCTCCTAAGATCTGCAAAGGGCCCGACGGGCCACGTGGAAGGGACTCTCTAGAAGCCCGGTCTGGGCCGCCGTTTCTGGAACACGTTGGAAGGGCAGGTGGGGAGAGGCACAGAAACGGGGGACGCAAATACAGGGGACTTACTGGGTTTCTCGGAAGTGGTAGTCCCACTTGTTGTTAATTAAGCATTTAGGTCCAATTCGGAGCCCACTTCCCGACACCGAGAGGCAGTAGATGGCACCAAGCATCCCAAAGGCAGAGGAGAAGACGGAGCGAAGCATCTAGACCGGTGTGGAAAGGTAAGGTGAGCAGGCCCGCCGCCTCCCTTGGAGGGCCACCCGTGCCCAATTCCTCGCATGTATTTGTAGCACTGCTGTCCAGCCTGCCTAAAAATACATTTCTCTTTAAACTCCCGGTTTGAAGTTAAGCGAATCCTAAAAGTCATCTACCACAGAGGTCATGGGCTTTGCGGTCATCTCCTCTCTTGTGTTGTGTGGTGTGTGTTTTGGTCTGCAAGCCACAGACACCTTTGGCACACGAGTCGCTCCAGTCTCCGTAATCTCCCCAGTTCAGCCCAGGCCCTTCCAGCTCCACACCGTCCGAGCACCGGAAGCGCACGTTGTTCACAGCAGTGTTGTCCCCGGGAAATGAAAACGGTTCCACCCGAAGGGAGAAAGCCACTAGGAAGTGGGTGCCAGGACACCACACAGGCTCGCTCCACGACCCCCAGCTGCAAGAGAAGGAGAGTTGTAACTGGGACTTGGAAACCGGCACCACCAATAAGGGACGGATTGGGTCTAATCCCGTTTCCCTGAGTACAGAGGGTTGGACTTCCATCCCACTCCTCCGCAACTGTAGCAGAGTTTCCCTCGGGAGTGTACCAGAGGGGAAGGAGCGGCCCTTTGAACTAGGAAAATGCCCTTCCATTGGGCCACTGGGGATTGAACCTAGAGCTTTACACACCCTGGATAAATGCTCTATCCCACCTAATTTTTTTGTTTGTTGTTTTGTTTTTTTGTTTTTCGAGACAGGGTTTCTCTGTGTAGTCTTGGCTGTCCTGGAACTCACTATGTAGACCAGGCTGGCCTCGAACTTGCAGAAATCCACCTGCCTCTGCCTCCCAAGTGCTGGGATTAAAGATGTGCACCACCACACTGCCTGGCTATCCCACTTTTTTTTTTTTTTTTTTTTTTTTTTGGCTCCTGAATTCCCACCTTCCAGATTGGGATTCCACAACATGGGTGTTTTGCTTGGCATTCCCTCGAGTACAGTGCAGCCGGATCCCGTTCAGAGCTGTGTCATCTCCAGGAATGCCCTGAGGGGGCTCCACCTAGGTGAGGAGAGAGAAGTGAGGTCCAGTGAGGGATTGCCATCCTCAGCTCTACAGTCTGGCACATCTGGGTCCTTTAAGACCCAGATCTGCCGGGCGGTGGTGGCACACGCCTTTGACCCCAGCACTCGGGAGGCAGAGCCCAGGTGGATCTATAGAGTGAGATCCAGGACAGGCACAGGCAAATCAGCACAGAGAAACCCTGTCTCAAAAAGCCAAAACAAAAACAAATCTGAGCCTTCACCTTGATGGAGAACCCACTGGCGAAGTATCCATCAGGACACATCTCAGGCCAGGCCCAGTCCCCCCAGGTCCCACCGTTGGTCACGTCAACAATCGATGCATATCGGTTTTCTTTCACACTCAGTGCATCTCCACAGTATATCACCCACAGCAGCAGCAGCAGCTTGGCTCCAGCTAGCAACTCCATCCTGCGTTACCTATGAAGCTGGTCACTTACATGGGTTTATATCAACCCTGTCCCTATCAGAATCCAGGTTGCCGGTCTGTACCAGCCCTGTCCTTCCACGGCTCAGGTTGCGGAAGAACGACCAGGATTAAGTGACATTCAAAACTAATCTGCTCCAGGAACCCTGAAGATTTGATTCCCAGCTCCGGGAGACAGAGGCCCCCAAGAGCCTGGGGAGGAGGTGCAGCAAAAGGCGTTGAGTTGAAATTAGCACCTACCAGATACTTACTATAGACCACTGGCTGTGACTGGCACTTTGCAGTCATATCTCATGTAACCCTCACAATGACTGTAGAAGATAGAAATCATATTTCCTAGTTTGTAAATGAAAGAGCTGGGTCTCAGAAATGACAGGTGACTTGCCCCAGTAAACTCAGGAAAATCCCAGCACTGGAAATGGGAGCCAAGGCTGGAGACTGTGTCGATCCAGTGGAAATCTGACAGGGACGGGATTAGGCAGGGGCAGTTGGAGGATGAGGGGCAACTTTACAGGGTGTGGGAAAGCACAGAGTTAACAGATCAAGAGCCTGTGAAGTGTAGGAGCTGGAAATGCTCTTCTTAAGTCCGTGGCCCTGATCCTTTGAGAGTCTTGTTCACCAGACATACCCAGAGTGGGTAGCTGTCTTAATTAGGGCTTCTATTGCTGTGAGGAAACACCATAACCAAAAAGAAAGTTTGGGAGGAAGGGGTTTATTCAGTTGGCTTACACTTCCACTGAAGGAAGTCAGGACAGGAAGTCAAGTGTGTCAGGAACCTGGAGGCAGGAGCAGATGAGAGGCCATGAAGGGATGCTACTGACTGGCTTATTCCCCATGACATGCTCAGTCTACTTTTTTATAGACCCTAGGATCATTAGCCCAGGGATGGCACCACCCACAATGGGTTGAGCCCTCCCCCATCAATCACTAATTGAGAATATGTCATACAGGCTGGCCTGCAGGCTGGCCTTATGAAGACATTTTCTTAATTGAGGCTCCCCCTTCTCCGATAACTTTAGCTTGTCAAGTTGACATAAAACATCCAGCATAGTAGCTCAGGCTGACCTTGAATTCTCTATGGATCCTTCTGCCTCAGCGTCCCAAATGATGGGATTACCAGCAGGGGGCACCACACTTAGTGAGACTGGAATAATTCTAAGACTTTATAGACAGGGACTGAGATAACTAAGAACAGATCAGGCTGTTCTTCCTCTGCTTCTTGTATTCTTTAAGACAGGGTTTAGCCAAGACTGGCCTGGAGCTCACTGTATACCCCAGGCTGGCCTGGAACTCTTGACCCTTCTGCCTCAGCCTCTTAGGTTCTGGGATTATATTAGCCCCTGTACCCTGGCTCACATATTTTTGCATCCTTTCCCGGAATACCTTCCCTTCTATGACCTCATACACATTCTTGTTTCTTTAATGAGTATTTGTTTATTTGTAATGCATTTGGTGCAAGCAATATTCTAAATGCCTAAAATGACCGAGAAAAGTAAGGTGCCTGGCCAGGCCTAGTGGCTCAAGCTTGTGTGTGATCACAGTGTGTGAAAGCTAAGGTCAGCGGATAGAGAGTTCAAAACCAACCTGAGATGTGGAGCATAGTGATGCACGCCTTTTAATCCCAGCACTCAGGAAGCAGAAGCAGGCAGATTTCTGTGAATTCGAGGACAGCCTGATCTATATCGTGAGTTCCAGGATAGTCAGGGCTATGTAGAGATATTGTGTCTCAAATAAATAAACAAATAAGTAAAATAAACCAGGGCTATGTAGAGAGACCCTGTTTCAGACAAGTACATAAATAAGTAAAACGAATAAATCTGGACAGTTTTGTCTCAAAAATAAAAAGGAGAAGTAGAGGGGAGTGGGATGTGGGGTTGCTGCAGCCCAGTGCTGGAGAGCTTCTCAGGCATACTCAAAGTCATGGGCTCAGTCTCCAAAGTACGCAGAGGGAGAAAAGATAACTGTCTTCATCAAAGCTCACATTCCAGTGGGGGAAGACAGAAGATTCTCCCTGTGAGGCCTGAGCTGTGTTTACACACACAGAGTATTGGGGATTGAACCTAGAGTCTTGCACAGAAAGACTACCACTGAGCTATATCTCTAACCCTTTTTGTACTTCAAAAAATTTTTAAACTATTTTTTTTCCAGAGCTGAGGATCGAACCCAGGGCCTTGTAAGCAAGCGCTCTACCACTGAGCTAAATCCCCAACCCCAGGGCTTGATTGCTATTATTTTAAAAATCTTAATATTATCTGGGCATTGGTGGTGCACACCTTTAACCCCAGCACTTAGGAAGCAAAGGCAGGAGGATCTCTGTGAATTCAAAGCCAGCCTAGTCTATGGAGTGAGTTCCAGGATAGCCAAAGCTACACAGAGAAACCCTGTCTTGAAGGGAGGAAAGGGGCTTAATATTTATTTAGCTTTCTGACTCGGGATCTGTGCTTTCAATACTTTCACCGTGGTTTTCTGCTGCTCCATTAGGAAAATGCACTAGAATCTCCATGAACACATTTATCACGGGGAATCACTGAATACCCTGTTGACATTTTTATTGATATTGTTTTAGGCAATGCCATGAGGACATTAGGTCTCACGGCACAAACGCCTCAAAATCTGCCTGGACACACGCCACATGTGCATTTTGCTGCTTTCTCAAGCTCCTTGGGATAAAGATTAACAATTCTGTTACCAGGGGTTCCAGACAACCATTTTTGTTAGAGTCTGTATTTTAGGGAAACCTACAATGGTATATCAAATGCTGGGCCATTCTGAGCATCTCTAAACATTGTTATTGGAGTAGGAATGGTCCTTTTTATACTTTAAGAAATTTTTAAGGCAGAGTCTAGATAAGTTCACAGGCTGGCCTTGAACTTCTGATATCCTTACTTCGGCCTCCCAAATACCTAAGTTTACATGAAGGCCTGGGCCACCATGCCCAGTTGTGAAAACACTTTTGTATTCTGGGGACTCTAGTATAGGGCTTGCTACAGTGAAGTAGAGAGTAAAGATTAATTTAATAAAGGAAAAGCTAATGGGGAGCTTAAAAAATTAAATCTTGAGACTGTAAAAGGAGCCCCTACAGCCCCACCATCTCACCCCGGCAAGTAAGATCTGTTGGGCAACTGTGATCAGCTTTTCCACTTCCAATGTTTCCACTTGATCCTCACCTGAGAGTTACAAAGACCCCTTATCCTCAGTTTATAGTGGATTCATGCCCAGGATTAAAGTAGGACCCATAAGAGGCTACCTCTCTGGGGACTTGCTGTGAGTCCGCTCCCATGCAGACACCAGTGTTTCCCTGTTGGGTCCAGCTGCTTTTCTGTCTTGTGATACCATGACCGTTGGCCATGTCAGTCACTTTTGCCCGGCCCTCATCTGGGCTTCTGTGCCACTGAGGGGAACCCCAGGACCTGAGCCTAGCCCTAATGCAGTGAGCAAACTGTGGGGCGGCCTCAGATTGTCTCTGCGTTCATTTGCACATGTGTCTGGGCATGCAGGCTCTGGTGGTGTCATCCTCCAGTGTGGAGTCTGTGGCGGTGAATCTAAACTGGGTATACTTGACTTTTCAGCTCCTCAGTGTGATTTTATATGAAATAAAGTGACCCGTCCACAGTTCTCAAAAAAAAAAAAAAAAAGTCTGCTTCTTATTTCAGGCTAGTCCCACATGTAAAAGCAATGCCACATGTCACTTGCCAAATCCCCCAAATCCCTTAGGTCCCTCACCCCAGGGTCTGACCTCTGGGGCAAAGGACACAGGGGAGGGGGCCTTAATAGGTTAATTATTAATCATCTACACCTCTGGACACCACGGGAAGCGAAAAGCCACCACCCAGCTAGGTGAGGTGTGCCTGCGATGGTCATGGGGGTCTCACTGACTCCCCCAGCCCTGGGACGCTGGTTCTGCCACGCGATTCCTTTAGCTGTCTTCACGCTGTTACTTCTTTACACCAGTGTGCGGCTCTTCCATGACCGGCCTCTTGTGTTTGCGGCTCCGAGAACCCAGCAGGCCGGCCTGTGGGAACTCAAGCCCCCTTCTCCTTCTCCAGTCCTCACTGCCTTGCTTCGGTTCACCTCAGGTGTCCTGACAGGCTGCAGGCCGGGAATGCAGTCCTGCAACCCAGAGGGACCGCTGCCTTCCCAGGTACGTTTGAGTTAAGGCCAGAGTCTGAGCGCTCTGAACAAGGAAACAGGGGACCTAGACTGAGCAGCTAATGAAAGGAGGCGCCTCCCTCTCTGTCCCCCTCCCCCTTCATATGTCAAGAACAACCAAGAGGAACCCTGGCTAAACTCGAGAGACAATTTTTTCAGAGCCCGATAGTTAAGTAGGCCTAGCAGGTTAGGAACTTCTTACCTATCTATCTCTCCCGTCTACCTCCCAGATCGGTGCAGAGTTGAGACCTCTGGTGGTCCCGGAGAAGGAGGAGCCTCCCTGTCTGGGACCTCAAGGGCTGCTGGGTCGCATGATGAGCCCCTTCCTGGCCTGTATGAGCCCGGAAGGGGATGTGGAATTGTCTCAGTACCTGGCAGGATGGAGGGAGCTACTCAGGTGGGTGATCTCCCTCCCCAAAGCCCGTCTTCCAAATGATTCCCTGCTCTTTCTCCAAGTCATCTCCGCCTTTCCACCACCCACCAGGTTCCTAACCCCGCTTGGCTCTGTCTTCGCCTTCGCCACCAGTGAGGCCTTCATCAAAGTGACCGCCCTCGAGGCTCGCGTGCACGGCCCCGAGGCTTCGCACTACACGTCGTTGGCGACTATGGCGACGTGGGAGCGGCAAGCAGGACTGCTGGAGCGGCCGGGGACCGTGCCCCGAGACCCAGCCGGGTCCTCGGGCTCTCGAACGCTGCTCTTGCTGCACCGCGCGCTGCGCTGGTCCCAGCTCTGCCTCCACAGGGTGGCGACAGGGACGCTCGGAGGTCCGGACGCGGGCGTGCAGTGCGGGGACGCCTACAGCACCGCCCTGGCCGCGCACCACCCCTGGCTCGTCCGTCAGGCCGCCCGCCTGGCCATCCTCGCCCTCCCGAGTCGCGGCCGCCTGCTCCAGCTGGCGTGTCCCGGAGCCAGAGAAGCAGACGCGCGGGTGGCCTTGGCCCGGGCCGCCCGAGTCCTGGAGGACGTCTACAACCGTACCCAGGGCCTGCTAGCCGGCCACGGCCTGCTCCAGCTGGCTTGATGACCGCGGTGTCAGGGGACTGACCAGGAAGGCACGGCTGCAGGGAAGGATCGAAGGCACCCAGGGTCACCAAGGACCGGGCGCCCGGGGGAGCCGTCCTCCTCCGTGACGTCACCACAATTAAGGCCCGCCCCCAGCAGGGCAGAGTAGGTGGTGTTGGGATCCTCTCATCTTCAGCCTCACGAAGCTGGAAGAAGCAATGAGAAATAAAGAATTCTTTAGTAGCTGTCGACATAGGGCGTTATGTGTGATGACCGTAGAGCTCGCTTACGGGGGAGTGGGGTGGGGGGGGATGTGGGAAGATGTGTCATCCCTGTTGTCTGCGTCTGATCCGCTCAAATCCCCCAGAGTCTATTTCAGTCACTCCTCTCCAAGTCTCCAGTCCAGACCTGTCTTCCGAGTGCCACACAGCAAACGCAACACGTCTCACCTGGGTTCCACCAGAAGTACATCTCCTTTTGTGTTCTCTGTCTCCAGAACCTGAAGCTTTGCATCATGCCTCTCACCAAACAGGCTCCACAAAGTGTCTATCAAAGGTCTCCTTGGTCGTTCCCATACTCGTGAACGTGAAAGACTTAACCATTTTATGTATTGACTCCAAAATTGTACCTCAGATCTGCTTTCTTCTGAATTCTAGAATTCGACATATCCCGCTGGCTATTCAGCATTTCCATTTGGATGTCAACTATGCATAGCACACCTAACAGGTTCAGACTGAGCTCCTAATGCCTTCTTCTCCTAAAATATTCCCTTTGTCGTCTTGTTA
Source organism: Onychomys torridus (assembly GCF_903995425.1). Lineage (NCBI taxonomy): Eukaryota > Metazoa > Chordata > Mammalia > Rodentia > Cricetidae > Onychomys > Onychomys torridus. Next base: position 58,763,913 of record NC_050450.1, read on the forward strand.
GCTCAGTAAGGAGTTCTATTTTTCCAGGTCTTCAGACCCAAAATCTTGTCAAACTGACTTTGACCACACCAACATTGAATCTGTGAAAATCTGACCATCCTCCATATTTCCCCACATTTCTTTGCTAAATCAACCTACGTATCGCTTGGATTATTGAACTAGCTTAATTGTCACCCCGTCTTGAAGTGAGAACCAGAGTTTGGATCCTCATCACCCACATTAAAGCAGGGTGGGTGGTGTATGACTTTAGTCCCAGCACTATGGAGGCAGAGGTAGGTGGATCTCTGCAAGTTCGAGGCCAGCCTGGTCCACAGAGCAAGTTTCAGGACAGCCAGAGCTTCATGATGAGACCCTGTCTCGAGAAAAACAAACAAACAAAAAGCAGGGTGGGCATGACAACCTACCTATAATCCCAGCAAAATGAATGTAGAGGGAGGAGGATCGGGAGTTCAAAGCCAACCTTGGCTACACAGCAAGTTTGAGGCTACATGAGATGTTATCTTTTTTTTTTTAAAAAAATTTCCTAGTCTTAATTTCTAATTTACTTGTTTTTATTTTATGCGAATTGGTGTTTTGCAAAGGGTGTTGAGTACCCTAGAACTGGAGTTACAGACAGTTGTGAGCTGCCATGTGGGTGCTGGGAATTGAACCCCTGTCCTCTGAAAGAGCAGTCAGTTCTCTTAACCACTGAACCATCTCTCCAGGCCTGAGATCCTATCTTTGTTTGTTTGTTTGTTTGTTTGTTTGTTTGTTTCCAGACAGGGTTTCTCTGTGTAGCTTTGCTCCTTTTTCCTGAAACTCATTCTGTAGCCCAGGCTGGCCTCAAACTCACAGAGATCCGCCTGGCTCTGCCTCCCAAGTGCTGGGATTAAAGGCGTGCACCTCCACCACACCAAGATGCTATCTTAAAAAAAAAAAAAAAAAAAAATCAGAAAAGCCAAGCTTGGTAGCAGGGACTTGCAATCTCAGCTACTTGGGAGGCTTAACAGTTTAACAAGCACAGTGCCTGCCTGGGCTACAGATAAGTTCAAAGCTAGCTTTGGCAATTTAGGGAGATTCTTCCTCAAAATAAAAAAAGTAAAAAGAGTCCTGGTGATGGCGCTTAGTGATAGAGTGCTTGCCTAGGATGCATGCACAAGGTTCTGGGTTTAAACCCAGAAACAAAAGAAAAGCTAAACAAAAATCTTAGAAAGCCACACATTGATGCAAAGGTTTGGGGGTATTACTGCAGAAACAAAACCAACCAAAATTAATTAATTAATTAATTAATTAATTAATTAATTAATTAGGCTTCACCAAAATTTAAAACTTTTTTGTTTTTAACATTTAGTTATTTGTTGGGAAGGGGGGGGGATGCATTTGAGCCACAGTGATGGTGTGGAGGTCAGAAGACAGCTTGCAGGAGTGAGTTCTCTCCTTCCACCTGTGGAAGGGACACCTTTACTGGCCGAGCTATTTTACTGGCCCCAAATTTAAACCTTTTGCTGTAATCAAATGGCAGAAACATACCTGCAAATCATATGTCTGATGTTTCTACTACCTAATATATATATGTTCATGCCTTTAAACCCAGCACTTGGGAGGTAGAGGCAGGTGGATCTCTGAGTTTAAGGCCAGCCTGGGCTACAGAGTGAGTTCCAGGACAGCCAGGCAGGACTACACAGAGAAACCTTGTCTCAAAAAATCAAAACAATAACAACACACCACTTGCCTAGTGGTGGTGGTGATACCTTTAATCGCAACACTCAGAAGGCAGAGGCAGGCAAATAGATATCAAGGTTTATAGAGCTAGTTCCAGGGCTACCAGGACTGTTATATAGAGAAACCTTGTCCCAGAAAACAAAACAAAACAAAACAAAACCCACTCATAACACAACAATAAAAACACCAAGTAACCCCTTTTTAAAGTTTATTTATTTTTATTTTATGTGCATTGGTGTTTTACCATGGGTGTCAGATCCCCTGGAACTAGAATTACAGAAAGTTGAGAGCTACTGTGTGGGTGCTGGGAATTGAACCCAGGTGCTCTGGAAAAGCAGTCAGTGCTCCAACCCCTAAGTAACCCTTTTTAAAACAGCAAACTTCGAATGGACATTGCTCCAAGAAGATACACAAATGGCTCACAGTCATAGAAATATGCTTAACTAGTAATTATTCGGGAAAAACAATCAAATCACAAGATTGCATCCACATGCACTAGAATGGCCATGATTGAAAAATACAATACAGAGGGAAAAGTGAAAAAAAAGATGATAGATAGATAATAGATGGATGATAGATAGGTAGGTAGATAGATAATAGATGGATGATAGATAGATGATAGCTAATAGATGGATAATAGATAGATAGATAGATAGATAGATATAGAGATATTACACTGGTGATAATGCATGAAGGTGGAAACCCTCAGATATGGCAGGTGGGGTTGTCACATAGTACAGACGCTCCAGAAAACAATTATACCTTCTTCAAAAGACCCAGAAAAATCAACCTCTAACACACACTGCTAAGTTTGTACCCAAGAGGGATGAAGACACGCCCTGACCATTCCAATGTATACTCTGTCCTGTGGGCTCTTGGAACCAGGACACCAGTCAGGTTATGGCGTGTCCACCCTTTTGACATTGCAACGCAACGTCTTGTGTCAATCATCTACAAAACCTTCAAACTCCACTACACAATCGAGTTACAAAAAAAAAAAAAAAAAAAAAAAATCACACACTCACTCACAAATCTCATAAAGTTGGGCCGCTTTTACAACTATCTTTAGCCTCAGGGCTCCAGCAGGCCCGGCTAAGGGAAGAGGCTCGGCCCGCCGTCCCTCCCTGTACCCACCTCTATTTTTTTTTTTTTTTTTTTTTTTTTTGTAACTTGACACACTGCCGTCAAGTGTCCCCTGTCGCAAACGGACGGCCCGTAGCCTGCTCACTTGCCCTTCTGCCGTCAACCCAGCCCGGCTTCCTTCCCAGAAGGCCACGGAGAGGCGCTAAAGGGAGTGACGGAGCGCTTTACGACAGTTGCTTTGTGGCAGCAGCAGAAGAGGAAGATGGCGGCCACCTTAGCTGTTCGAGGAGTGGGCTCCGCACCGGCTTTTGGGCCGGAGGCTCTCACCCCAGACTGGGAGAACCGCGAAGTCTCCACAGGGGTGAGGAAAGAGTTGGAGTTCAGAAACACGCAGTAGGCTTGACGCGGGGGAAAGCATGGAGCCCGAATGGTTTGCGCTTCGCGTGTTGGGAGAGAGGTGCCGTGTTGTTTTGCGAGAGGGAGAGGGGTTCTTTGGAGGCTGGAGCGGGTGATGCCTTCCGTGGGGCAGGTGAACGGTGGACTGAGCGTCAGATTCCGAGTCCTGGGGTTTGGAGATGGGACTTTTATGTTCTTTGCAGTGTTGAGCCCCCATATTTGATCATGGGCCCCCGCGGAGCACGAATTTTTGTGTTCTAGACTCCGGGTGAGGAATCAGTGAGGCGGATGTGTGCTCGAGAATGTGGTAAAGGCCCAGCTTCACCCTTTTTACGCTCTGCTTTTTCCCAGACCACGATCATGGCTGTGCAGTTTGATGGGGGCGTGGTTCTAGGAGCAGACTCGAGAACGACCACTGGGTGAGCTCAAAACAGAAAAAGGTCTCGCTGTGCCCCCACCCCATACATACAGCCCAGTCTGCCCACCAGTCCATCCTTAGCGTCCTCAGACCCCTGTGGCAAGAGATGAAGGATTTGTTCCCAATTCTGTGGCTTCCAGTTCCCCCTACCTTTTGGGGAAACACTGATGGAGGTCTGCTCTCCATTCACCTGCTTCATTTTTCAGAACTAATAGGTAGAAACCACTGTTTCTCCCTGAAGCTGGAGGGAGGCAAGTGGGGTCCTCCTCACCGTTCTGCCATCCTGCAGGTCCTACATCGCCAATCGAGTGACTGACAAGCTGACCCCTATCCATGACCATATCTTCTGCTGCCGATCTGGCTCAGCGGCTGATACCCAAGCGGTAGCTGATGCTGTCACTTACCAGCTTGGTTTCCACAGGTGCTGGCGGGCAGGGGAGGAGAAAATATCCTAAGGGATCTGGGACATAAGGCACTAAGAGGCCTGACTCCAGGTCCTGATACAGCCTTCTCTGTGACCCTCCAACCCCACCTTCTAGTATCGAACTGAATGAGCCTCCACTAGTACACACAGCCGCCAGTCTCTTTAAGGAGATGTGCTACCGATACCGAGAAGACCTGATGGCGGGAATCATCATTGCAGGCTGGGACCCTCAAGAAGGAGGGCAGGTCAGGCCCTCCCGAACCCGAGCTCCACCCTCAGCCGTGTTGTGGGTCTGTTTGTCCAATCGTCTGTCCGTCCTGTTGCACATATTCTTGTGGGTGTCTGCCTGTAGATGCAGATGCATGTGTGTGGAGGCCAGAGGTCTGGTGGGAGTGTCGTCTTCTGGTCTCTCCATTTCTTGAGACGGTCACGCTGAACATGGAGCTCACTGTATAGCTAGGCTGGCTGGCCAGTGAGCTCTAGAGCTCATCCCTTTTGCCCCTTCTCCCAGTGCTAGGGTTGCAGGCACACCTGGCCTTTACACAGAGCTAGGGGTTTGAAGTCAGGTCTTCATACTGGCCCAGCAGGCACTTTACCACCAAGCCATCCACAGACCTACCCCAGCCATTTTTTGGTTTCTCTTTCTGTCTCTACCAGACCATAAACTTTCCCCAGACCAAAATCAAAGGGGACAGGTGAATGGACATGTGTGGGGTGCATCTGATGGTTTTTCTCCTCCCTCCCTCTGGCAGGTGTACTCCGTTCCCATGGGGGGTATGATGGTAAGGCAGTCCTTCGCCATTGGAGGTTCTGGGAGCTCATATATCTATGGCTATGTTGATGCTACCTATCGGGAAGGCATGACCAAGGACGAATGTCTGCAATTCACCGCCAATGGTGAGAATTTGGGCGTCTGTGAACCTCAGCCCTCGTTACCCAAGCCTTGCCACATTCTCAGCACCTAACTCCAAACCCAATTTCCTCCTTTCATCCACAGCTCTCGCTTTGGCTATGGAACGAGATGGCTCCAGTGGAGGGGTGATCCGCTTGGCGGCCATTCAAGAATCCGGGGTAGAGCGGCAGGTACTTTTGGGAGACCAAATACCCAAATTCACCATTGCCACTTTGCCACCCCCCTGAATCCTGTTATTCTAGGGTGTAATAAAAGATACTCATACTGATGCAAAAGTTAATAAACAGTTTGTCAAAGAGATGTTTCTGTTTTGGGGTTCTTTACTTGACTTCAAGCTTGAACTTGTCAGGTCCATTCTCTTGTTCAAACTACTGCACTGGCACTGAGCTTGGTGGGAATTAGAGAGGTAATGAGGAAGGTTTATAAATGCTCTGTTTGCCGGGCAGGCAGTGGTGGCGCACGCCTTTAATCCCAACACTTGGGAGGCAGAGGCAGGTGGATCTCTGTGAGTTCGAGGTCAACCTGGGCTACAGAGTGAATTCTAGGAAAAAGGCGCAAAGATACACAGAGAAACCCTGTCTCCAAAAACAAACAAACGAATAAATAAATAAATGTTCTGTTCTATTATTACTGAGTTATTTTGGGTTGTTAGTTTTTAATTAACTTTTTATTGATTTTATGTGCACTGGTGTTTTGTCTGCATATATGTTTGTGTGAGAGTGTTGGATCCTGAGCAACTGGAGTTACAGATGGTTGTGAGCTGCTGTGTGGGTGCTGGGAATTGAACTCAGGACCTCTGGAAGAGCAGTTGGTGCTCTCAACCACTGAGCCATCTCTCCAGCCCCTTTGTTTTTCTTTTTTCTTTTCTTTTTTTTTTTTTTTTTTTAAGGTTTATTTATTTATTATGCATACAGAAGAGGGCGCCAGATCTCATTACAGATGGTTGTGAGCCCCCGTGTGGGTGCTGGGAATTGAACTCAGGACCTCTGGAATAGCAGTCAGTGCTCTTAACCTCTAAGCCATCTCTTCAGCTCCTATTTTTCTTTTTTGAGACTAGATCTCTTATAGCTCAAACTGACCTTGAACTTGTGACAACTCTTCTGCCTTTGCTTTATGAGTGCCCAGGTCACAGCTGTGTACCAATATAGCTGGTCAGGAGTGGTTTCTGAACCTTTCTGTAGATCATATTTACTCCTCAAGCCCAGCTACAGGAATAGTTGATATGGGGCCGCAGCAACCTCCTAAATCCAAGCTACAACTCAGAATTGAGACTGGAGTCACCTTCCTGTCATCATAGTGACTGCTGACTCTGAGGTTAGAACTTTCCCCAGCCTAGCCTCTTGGTCCCCTCTTCCTCTCTATCACCTAATCACACAGCAATGTGACTTCCTTGTCTTTGGGGAAAGAGTGGGCCTTGTCTTCGAGTGGAATTGAGGTGGATGCTGGGTGGCAGAGGGCAGCCATGGGGAGTGCTTTTGGCCAGTCTGTAAGCCACTGTCCTCATGAGTCTGAGAATGGACTCCAGCCCCTTTAGAGCTGTCCCTGATCAAACCAAGGACCTAAAGGAGCTCAGAGGCGCTCAGTGACTCATCTTCCCAGTCTTTTGTTCTCTAGTCCATTGATCAGGGTACCATAGAAGCCACATTTACAGACCTTGTTCTGGAGTAGTTCAGAGGACAGGACGGATGGACCATTCCTATGGAATCTCTCAGTCCTAAGAAAGTAAGGGAGCGGAAGCTAAAATACTCTCATGAGCAATCATGGCAGAGGGGACATGGTGGCAGTGTGAAGCCACTGATTATTACCCTGTGCCCATGAGCAGGAAGCAGTGCTGTTGGGCTCCCTCTTGTTTTTGTTTATTCTTGGAGTCCAGCCCATGGAATGGGGCACCCTACATTTAGGATGGATCTCTCCACTTCCTTTAACTAATCTGGAAACTCCTTCACAGATGTGCCCAGAGGTTCATTTTCCATGGTGATTCTAAACTCACCGAGTTGACAACATTACCATCACAAGGGGTAAGGTCCTAATTAAGTGGAAAGAGCAGAAAGGGATCTCTGACTCTAAACATTTAATTAAGTGGAAGGAGCAGAAAGGGATCTCTGACTTTAAACATTTAACTAAAATCCTTTAGGTTTTCATCCGCAAGCCTGTTCTCCCTAAATCCTCTCTTTTGTTCTTCACCTATCAGTTCAGCTCTGAAAACCTGAAAATGTATAACTGACTCTCAGCCCCACCCTCATCCATGCCTGCCCTTACGCCATCCCTTAACTGTAGATCTTTGTAAATATAAGCCCATGTTGCTCTTCGGTGGCACAGTTCTCGGGATCAGGCTTTAATACTAGGTGGAGGCAGATGGTTCTCTGAGTTTGGGGCCAACCTGGTCTACATAAGGAGTTCATAGCCAGGGCTACCTAGTGAGACCCTCTTTCAAAACAGTAACACCCCCTGTCTCCCCCCCAAAAAAAGACAAAAACACTCCTTAGGATCTTGCCATTCCACCTAGAATACTGGCTACTTAGAACCTAGAAGACCAGACAGTTGCCCCAGCTTTGACACTAATCCCTGGTGCTTTTTCTGTTTTCTGAATTGATGGGATTTTGTACTTCAATATTTGTTGGGTGGATTTTGTTGTTTGTTTGTGTTTTGCAGTGCCAAGCATCAGAGAAAGGACTCTGCCGTGCTAGACAAGTAATTTACAACTGGACTGCGTCTTCTGCTCCATGTAGACAAGGTTTCTCTGTGTAGCCCAGGCTGGCCCTGAGCTTATGGTCCTTCCTCACCTTCCAGAGTGCTGGGGTTGTAAGGTGTATGCCTCCATGTCCAGATGGCCAAATTTCCTAGAACTCTCTCTGTAGACCAGGCTAGCCTCAAACTCAGAGATCTGCCTGCCTGTCTCCTGAGTGCTGGGCTCAAGGGTGTGCACCACCACCACCCAGCCCCAACTTTCTTAAGACAGTTCTTACTCTCTGACTGGCCTGGAACTCACTGTGTAGCCCAGGCTATCCTGGAACTTGTGGCAACCCTAGTACCTCAGCCTCCCAGATTTGAGACAGGAGCCACTGTGCTTGGCAAATCTTTATTTTTAATAGAATATTTTGAGGTTTGCTGCAGAACTGAGTTGAAGTTCGAGACTTCCTAAATACCACTTGCCTCCACACATGCACAGCCTCCCTCATTAATCAACATCTTACAACAGAGCCACACTGACCTGCTAGTGACTTGCATTGACACATTGTCGATTTCCCCAGCTGCTCATCACCCTGTCTCAGCTCGGAGGTCACCTCATCAGGAAGGCCTTTTCTGATCTCTTGAAATGGAAGAAACATTCCTGACCCCTGACCCGTTCTCACATAACCCTGTTTAATTTTCCTCCTAATTGCTATCTCCTGTTGGCCTGCTTGCTTTTTATTTTTTTTTTTTTTTTGGTTTTTCAAGACAGGGTTTCTCTGTGTAGCTTTGCGCCTTTCCTGGATCTCACTCTGTAGACCAGGCTGGCCTCGAACTCACAAAGATCCGCCTGCCTCTGCCTCCTGAGTGCTGGGATTAAAGGCGTGTGCCACCACCGCCCGGCTCTGCTTGCTTTTTTACTTACCTACTGTCGCTACCAGAAAGTCAACACAGTAAAAAAAGGAATTCTTCCTGTTCATTGATAAATCATTGTCACTGACCAGCAGGGAGTAGACAATTTCATACATTTATACATTATATCTTGATTGTATCCACTCCTCAATGCCCCTCCTTTCTCCTCTCTGGACCCTCCCCCAACACGTCTTTCCTCCACTTTCATGTTGTATGTATCGATACTTGTCTAGATATGGGTGGATGGATGGATGGATGGATGGATGGGTGGGTGGGTGGATGGATGGGTGGATGGACAAACGCATGTCAGTGAGTCCAGTTAGTGCTCCCTGAATGCACACGAGTACAGGGCCATTCACTGGAGCATGGTCAACATGCCAGGTGCCACACCTCAAGAAAAACTGACTCCGTAGCAGCCAACAACTTCCCATGGCTCCTCAGCTAGGAATGGGGACTCTGAGCTCTTCCATCCTTGCTGAAATTTTGACTGGGTTCATGAGTTCAAAGACCAGGCCACCTAAAAGCATTTCTCAGCATTCCTTCCCATTCTTCATCTCTTACATGCTTCTCACTCCCTCTTCTCACTTAAAATTTTTCAAGGATTTTGTGTGTGTGTGTGTGTGTGTGTGTGTGTGCGCGCGCGTGCGCGCTCTCATGAGTTCATGACACAACACACACACATGGAAGTCTGAGGACAACTTTCTGGAGTTGATTCTCTTCTACTGTGTTAAGGCAAGGTCTAGCTTGTTTGTTCCTGTGCTTCACACTGTCTCCTGTCTCTCTAGGAGTGCTGTGCTGCGATTGCAGCTGTGCTTTGGGTATTTGCCTTTTTACAAAGGTTCCAATGATCAAACCCAGATCTTCAGGCTTTATGCAGCAAGAATCTTTACCCACTGAGTCTTCTCCCAGCCAACACTAGATAATAAACTCTTTAGCTGGGGTGGTGGTGGTGGTGGTGGTGGTGGTGGTGGTGGTGGTGGTAGTGTAGTATGTCTTTAATCCCAGCATTTGGGAGGCAGAGACAGGCAGATCTCTGAGTTTGAGGCCAGCCTGGTTTACAGAGCAAGCTCCAGGATAGAGAGACTACACAGAGAGACCCTGCCTCAAAAACAAAACTTAATTCTGTTTCCTGTCTTGCCCAGCCCCCAACTTTCCCCAGCCCACTTTCCCCACACTCAACGTTGACGCCTCATTTCAGTACACTAAACTTTCCTATTAACTATACCTGGGATCTGCCTCAGATAGACCATTCCCTTTTGATATACACTTTCCACCTCAGACTTGTTTGTACTGCAGACCTAGTACAGCAGTCCCCTGTCATCCTTACCCGACACTCCAACACAACACTTTGCAACTCTGAACAAATTTAATGAGGTCGTGACAGACTTGGGACCACTGAGAAAGGTGGTGACAGAAGGTTGCCAAGACTTCCTGGAGTAAAGTGTAGCCCCTGCTTGTCCCTTCAAATGGTAGAGTCGTTGGCTGATGCCACGTCATGTAGCTGGTGGCGGAAGGAGAGCCGAGCCTTCCGGCTTAAGTAGGCACCGGCCCCTGGAGAGGACAGTCCTCCAGTCACAGTGGGGGCTACAGCTGGGCTAGGGTCAGGGCGGGAAGCAGGTTCCAGGCCTAAAGAGGGGAATCAGAAGAGGAAGGAGGGTTGGAGGGAGGTCAGGGTTTAAGTGCCCTGCACCTCCCTCCCATCTCAGCTCTAGAGGAAAGGTGACAGAGGAGAGAGAGACTGAGGGGTGTTGGTGACCGCACCCAGGCTGTGGAGAGGGAGCGGCTAAAGCGGGGCCAGCTTCCCCAGGATACGGTTGAGCTGTTGTGGACACCCCTCCAAATCCCTCTCCTGCTCAAAAGCTCCCCAGTGCTAGAGGCAGCACACTGCTGCCACCATCTTGAAATCCTTACGCTTTACCACTGACTTCCATGTTTCTGTTTTTGCAGTAGTCTCTGCAAAATCTTCAGGCGGCCCTGAGGAGACACGAGAAATCCCCCTCCCACCTAGGCAACAGGATCCTTTTCCTTCCCTGTTTGAGGGTTTCTCTTTCCCCCCAATTCATGTCAATCTGCCTTTTCCCCCCATACCTGTTCCTCCTTCCGTCCCCCGATGTCTCCGGCACCCACACCATGGGAAACACCAAGCCCCCTTCAGACCCATCTCAACAGTGGAGACTGGGACGTTGGGAAGGGCCAGGAGGGCCCCAGGGGGAGGGGTGTGGTTTTCAAGTCCCCCCACCGTGGGCAAAACTACCACTTAGCCTCAGACCGCCTGGTGATTATAGGCGCCAGGAGATAGAAGGGAAAAGGGGGGAGAGAAAGGGTGGTGGACTACCCCCATTCAAATACTTGTATCTGGTGCCTTCTTGATTTGGGGTTCTTTTATCCCTATGCAAAAGGAGGAGGTTGGGAGAGATTTCATGACAGAGGCAGACGGAGGGGTGCTATGGCAGTGAAAATTCAGTAGAGCAATACCCCTCAACTTGGAGTCATGCTAGACACTGCTGGGATGGGAATCTGTTTTGTTTTGAATGTTGGATATTGGTAACAGAGCCCAGGGCTCCTGTGTGTTGGGTGAGGGCTCTACCACTAAGCTATCCCTCCCCATCACCATTTCCTTTCCTTTTTAAAGTTTATTTTAGGATGCAAGTTCGAAGTGGCCAAGGCATACGAAGTTAAAGAATACTAAGGTTTTAGCACAAGAAACTTTTTCCGGAGAAAGAAATGTGTTCTAAGTCTGATAACGCTTTCTTTTTTGTTTTGAGACAGTCTCACAACGTGACTCCGACTAGCCTGGAACTCTTGGTGATTCTCCTGCCTCGGTCTCTCAGTGCTGGGATCATAGGCATACACCACCAGGCCCAGCTGGTCTGGTGGCTTGTCCCTGTTTGTTATTTGTTGTGATTGTTTTACAGCCTGGGTCCCATAGTGTTGCTCAAGGCTATCTCAACAGTAGGTGAGTGCTCTGTCACTAGTGAGCTTCTGAGGTGCTGTTACTATCCTGATTTTACAGAGGAGGAAAGGGGGGTCACTAAGAGATGGTTACCCAGAACCGGATAGATGCCTCTTCAACCCACCCTAAGCCGGCCTTACTCCAGATCCGACTTGTTAACTCTGCACTTCTCAAGTGTGTCACTTAGACCCTGATGTCCTTGGCTAGGGGTCAGGGTGTGGGGCAGGACCCAGGCTGGGAACTTCAGGTGCTCAGTACTATGACCAAGTACCCTGTGTAGAGCTGCTCACAGTCCACGTCATCATTCCCTGAGGGTGCCTCCAGCAGGAGATGGTCGGAAGCCCTGCTGGCCGCACTGTACTGAGAAGTCAGTGGGCTGTGTTGCTTACTTTTTGTCTGAGTTTTGCAGTGCTGGGAATGAAACCCAGAGCCTCTCATGTGCTTGGAAAGCTCTCTATCCCTGAGCAAAAACCCAGCAATTTTTTTGGTTTGGGGGAGTAGTATGTTGTTTTTTGAGGGAGGATTGTGTTGTTCTTTTTCTCTTTTTTGGGGGGCCCGCCACCCAGCTCCCAAATAAACCATACACAGAGGCTTATTCTCACTTATGAATGCCTAGCCTTGGCTTGGCTTCTTTCTTGCCAGCTTTCCTTAACTTATCCCATGTACCTTTTGTCTCTGGGCTCTTCCCGTTCTCTTACTTCTGTAAATCTTTCTCTTGCTCCATGTGCTGTGTAGCTGGGTGGCTGGCCACTGATGTCCTCCTCCTTCTCTGGCTCCTGGATCTCCTTCTCCCAGATTTCTCCTTCAATATATCCTCTCTGCCTTCCAGCCCTGCCTGTCCTTTCTCCTGCCTTGCTGTTGGCCATTCAGCTCTTTATTAGCCCATCAGGTGTTTTAGACAGGCAAAGCATCACAGAGTTAAACAAATGCAACATAAATAAAATATTCTACAATAGGATTACATGTAGCTGGCCTCAAACCCTCTATGTAGTCAAGGCTAGCCTCGAACTCCTGCTATTCTGCCTCTGTCTCCCAAGTGCTGCTATTATAGGTGAGGGCTACCACACTTGGGTTTTGCCTTCTGGTTTTGTTTTGAGCTGGCAGTGGTGGTGCATCCCCGAAATTTCAGCAATACTCAGGAGACTGAAGCAGGAGGGTAGCTACTTCAAGTTCAGCCTGGACTATACAGTGAGATCCCCTCCTACCCCCCGAAAAAGTACCTTATTGAAACAAGCGTGTTCATTAGTTGTTTGTCAGCACAAGCTGGAATCACTTGGGAAGAGGGGACCTCAACTGAGAAAATGCCCCCCATCAGATTGGCCTGTGGGCAAGCCTGGGGGAAGGGATTTTCTTGATTGGTGATTGATGTGGGAGGTTCTGGGCAAGTGGTCCTGGGATATAAAAGGAAATAAACCAAGCAGAGCAGAGGAGCAAGCCAGTATTTCTTCTTGACTTTGGCTTCAGTTCCTACCTTGGTTTCCATCAGTGGACCATGACCTGGGATACCCGAGCCAAATAAAAGTTCCTTTTTGTTTCATTTGAGACAAGGTCTATCTATGTAGCCCTGGCTATCCTGGAATTCATGATGTAGACCAGGCTGGCCTCAAACACATGGAGTTCCTCCTGTCTCTGCCTTCTGAGTCCTGGAATAAAAGATGTGTGTCACCATGGCAGCCCAAGTTGTTTTTGGTCTTTATCATATCTTTATACATACACTAAGTATGTATATCCTGAACACCTATATCACACCATATAGCTCCATTGAGTTTTGCAATCAGACAATTCTCGTGTGTGTGTGTGTGTGTGTGTGTGTGTGTGTGTGTGTGTGTGTGTTGGGGGTATGAGCATGTGTGTACATATATGTATATGCAGATGCCAGAGGTTAACATTAGGTAACTTCCTCTATCATTCTCCATCTTTATTTATTTATTTATTTATTTATTTATTGAGACAGGGTTTCCCTGTGTAGCTTTGCGCCTTTCTTGGAACTCATTCTGTAGCCCAGGCTGGCCTCGAACTCACAGAGATCCTCCTGGCTCTGCCTCCCAAGTACTGGGATTAAAGGCATGTGCCACCACCGCCCGGCTCCATCTTATTTTTAGATTAAACTTTAAATTATTTTGTGTGCATGTTTGTGTGTGTGTGTGTGTGTGTGTGTGTGTGTGCGCGCGCGCCACAGCATAGCATGTGTGGATGTCAGAAATCAACTTGCTAGAGTCTGACTTGGTAGCAGGGCCCAGGAGTTCCTCTCAGGTGGTCAGACTTGGTGGTCTTTACCTTTTGGGCCATCTCACTGCCCCCCCCCACCTTAGTCTTTGAGAGAAGGGTCTCTATACTGAACTTGGAGCTCTGGAGACCCACCTGTCTCTATCCCCTGAAGTGCTGGGGTTGCCAGCCACCATGCCCTGTTTGTGTATGTGAGGGCTTGGTAAGTGTCCAATCACGAGACATCTCTCCAGTCCCCAGGCTTGGCTTTTGCGTGGATCCTGGGGCTCTGAACTTGGGTCCTCACGCTTGTATGCCAAGCACTTTATCTACCGACTCGTCTCCCAGCCCTGGGACAAGCTTTCTACCACTCTAAAAGTTCCCTGATAAAAACCCCTTTTAGGCAAGCTCTTGTCCTGCCTGCCCCAGGCAGCTCCTGACCTCATTTCCATTCCTCTCAGTTGTTTTTGCCTGTGTCAGAATTTTGTATAAATGTAATCATACTGCATTACTCTTTTGTGTCTGGTTTCTTTCTGCATAATGGTTTATCGATAGTAACAATTTATGTGGTTTATAGTTTATTGCAATGCACTTCAGAACATACATAACATTCACCCTTTTAAGACACAATTCCATGGTGGTTTTTGCTATATTCACAGAGTTACATAACCATCACAACTAATTTTAGATTTTTTCCATTACCCTCAAGAAACCCTTGTACTCATTAGAAATCATTCCCCATTCCTCCTTCTCCCTACCCCTGACAGCCACTAATCTACTTCCTGTTTCTGTGAACTTTTTTTTTTATTCTGAACATTCCATACTGTGATGGTTAGCTAATTTTTTTAGGTCAACCTATCGACTAACTATATTGACAAGATACTTATTGGCTATATGTTGAAGAAACATATAATACAAAAGACAGGAACAGCTGGTCCATTCCTTTCCACTCTCCTCCCTACCCGCCCACCCCCAAATACCCCTCATTGTGATTTGGTCAGAACAGGGCTTAGAGCAGTGATGGATAATTTGATTGTCAACTTTTGCCCCCTTGAAACAAGGTTTCTTTATGTAGCCCTAGCTGTCTAGAACCAGCTCTGTAAGCCTTGAACTCACAGATCCGCCTGCCTCTGCCTCTGGGATTGAAGGTGTGCATCACCACCATTGCCACGGCTGCCAGGCTTGAATGTCAACTTGACTAGATAAAACACCTAAGCAGGGCTGAAGCGATGACTCAGTAGTTAGAAGCACTCACTGCTCTTACAGAAGTCCTGGGTTCGGCTGCTGGCATCCACCTAACAGTTCACAGTTCCTTATAACTCCCACTCCAGGGCCTCTGACGCTCTCTTCTGACCTCCTTGGGTTCCTGCATGCACATGTGAGTGTGTGTGTGTGTGTGTGTGTGTGTGTGTGTGTGTGTGTGTGTGTGTGTGTGTGTGTGTGTACTCATCATTACAAAACAGACAAATAATCAAAGCCCTCCAGCAAATTGCTTTCTGCCTGATATTTGATCCCATCAAGGAGAAAGTAACTAATGTACTGTGGAGTCTTACAATATGTGGCTTTTTGTTCATCTTGTTTTACTCAGCTCAATGTTTTCAAAGTTCCTCTGTGTTGAGAGTACATGCGTCACTGCATGGCTTCTCTGAATAGTGTGGTGTATGGCTTCACCTCCACCGCTGGTACAGTTGTCCCCTAGTCACTTCCTGCCTCTTAGGAAGAACGCTGCTTCGAGCATTTGAGTATATATTTTTCCGTGGAGATATGTTTTTTAATTTAAAAAAATATACATACATGGGGCTGGAGAGATGGGTCAGTGGTTAAAAGCACTGACTGTTCTTCCAGAGGACCCAGGTTCAAGTCCCAGCAACCACATGGCAGCTCACAAATGTCTGTAACTCTAGTTCCAGGGGATCTGACACCCTCACACAGACATACACACAGGCAAAACATCAATAAACATAAAATAAAAATAAATTTAAAAAATATACATGGGATAGAGAGAAAACAGAGAGAGAGAGAGAGAGAGAGAGAGAGAGAGAGAGAGAGAGAGAATGTATACCTTTAATACCAGCATTCTGGAGGCAAAGGCAGCAGATCTCTTGTGAGTTTGAGGCCAGCCTTGTCTATATAGTGATTTCCAGGCCATCTGGGACTATACAGAACAGTGTTTCTCAACCTTCCAAATGCTGCAACCCTTTAATACAGTTTCTCATGTGTGGTGACCCCCAACCATAACATTATTTTCATTGTTACTTCATAACTAATTTGCTACTGTTATGAATTGTAATGTAAGTATCTGTGTTTTCTCACAGTCTTAGGCAACTCTTGCAAAGACCCCCTAAAGGGGTTTCGACCCAAAGGTTGAGAACCACTGATATAGAGATCCTGTCTAATATGTATGTATATATGGTTTTTTGTTTGTTTGTTTTGTTTTTGAGCTGAGGATCGAACCCAGGGCCTTGCACTTGCTAGGCATGCATTCTACCACTGAGCTAAATCCCCAAACCCCCCCACACTTTTTTTTTTTGGTATGTATAGTTTTTTATATTAGAAAAAAATGAACAGATACTTAAGCATATGAAATACAGTTAAGATCATTATATTCAGAGATGTACAATTTTTTTTGAAACAGGATTTCTCTGTGTTAACAGCCCTTGGCTGTCCTGGAACCAGTCTGGCCTCGAACTCACAAAGATCTGCCTGCTTCTGCCTCCTAGTGTTGAGATTAAAGACATGTGCCACCACGCCAGACCAGAGATGTACTAGTAAGATTGCAATGCCAGCTGGGTGGCATGGTGCAGCATGGTGCACGCCTTTAATCCCAGCACTCAGGAGGCAGAGCCAGGTGGATCTCTGAGTTTGAGGCTAGCCTGGTCTACAGATCAAGATCCAAGACAGGCACCAAAACTACATAGAGAGAAACCCTGTCTCAAATAAATAAATAAGTAAATAAATAAATAAATAAATAAATAAATAAAAATTGCAGTGCCTCACCTTTCACACCACTTGATGGACCTACGGCGTCAGTGTGCACCATACTATGGAGTAGCTATAATAGAAGTACCATACACTGGTTTTTAGAAATGTAAAGTAGACCTGGCTGTGGTGATACACATCTTTAATCCTGGCACTTGGGAGGCAGAGGCAGGCAACTCTGAGTTTAAGGCCAGCCTGGTCCCGGACAGCCAGGGATACACAAGAGAAACCCTGTCCTGAAAAACAAACCAACAAAAAAAATAAATAGAAGAGCCATTTTGGTAAGGGTTTTTTATTTTAATT
Source organism: Onychomys torridus (assembly GCF_903995425.1). Classification (NCBI taxonomy): domain Eukaryota; kingdom Metazoa; phylum Chordata; class Mammalia; order Rodentia; family Cricetidae; genus Onychomys; species Onychomys torridus. The sequence continues at coordinate 58,780,870 of NC_050450.1, forward strand.
TTTCTTTATTTTTATTTTGTGTTTGTGCATGTTTTGCGTATGTGCAGTGTCCATGATGGCAAGAAGAGGGCACTAGACCCTCTAGAACTGGAGTTACCTCTATTTTTGAGCAGCCTTGCGGGCGCTGGGAATCGAACCTTGGTCCTCAGCCAGCGCCCTGAAGCACAGAGCCCCCTCTGCAGCCTCTCGTTTTGTCTTTTGGCAGATCTTTGCTGCTCAGCCTCAGCTGGCCTCCACCCCCAAGCTTTACAATCCTCTTGCAACATTCTCTTTGCTGCTGGATGACAAGCTGCCAAGCCCAGGTCGTGACAGTCTCCTTACATCCACTTATATGACCCAGTACTTCCACTTTAGTTATTTACAAAAGAGAAATTAAAACATAAACTCCACAAAAATGATGGGTACATAAATGCCCGTGGAAGCTTCATTTCCAGTGGACAAAAACGAAAACAACTCAAATGTTTATCAATGGAAATTTAAAAGAAAAGAAGGAAGGACAATGGACCTTTGGGATCTGAAAAAAAAAAAAAAAAAAAGTCTTTTCTAGACTGGCGCTGACAGGTAAGCAGGTTCTGAGGTTGGTCTGTCACTGTACCTCAGCGTCTGGCTAATCCCTACTGAGCGGCAAATGTTCTGTGAATGAAGAATACGATTTCTCATACAGCAACGATCCTGGAGTCACCATCCTTCTGGTGTTTTACTCTCTTATTACCTCCCATCCACAAATGCGGTCTGTACCGGGTTCAGCAAGGGCACACCGGCAGGTCCTCGCCACTGTCGCCGGTTCCGCCCTGATTCCAGGCAGCGCTGGAGACCAGACGACCCAAGGACCGCGCGCGCGCAGTAGAGGAATGTGCGCACCCTAGATCGCACACTAGGGGTGCTGGATCTTGAAAGCCTTGTGCCCCGAGGGCGTCTATCCAGAGGGAGAGGACGGCCCTGGGGAGTGGGCGGGCCGGGCCGGGGCGTCCCTAGCGCAGGGCTGGCGGAGGGCGGTGGAGGCGGAACGCGGCTGACGCGACACCCGGCGGAGGAGAGGCCGGGGGCCCGTCCCGCCCCCGAGGGCAGGCCCTGAGCCCCGGCCCCGCCCCGGCCTTCTGGGGTGTGGGCTCCTCGCTGATTTCTGCTCCCCGTGCTTGCAAACCCGCGCGGGTGCGGGCACCCGCAGCCAGGGTGAGGGGCCGGGGATGTGGCGCGGCTGAGATCCCGGACGGGGTCTGGCTGGAGCTGCTCCGGCCTTCTGACTTCGGGACTACCAGATTTCGGGATTTCTCTCCTGGGCGGGGAGCGCGCCGTAACTTCCTCATTCCCGCCGGTACCCCATCTTCCAGCCCATCTGGCCTGACTTTGAGCCCCGCTGTCACCTGGATTCCTCCCTTGGACTTACCTCGCCCCAGTTCGAGGCCATCCCAGCTTGGCTAGGTGCTTCTTGGACCTTGGATACGGAATGAGAGGCGGGACTGTTGGGCTCTGGTTGAAAGACTGCGGGAGGGACTGGGGGTTAGAGGGGCGTCGGTTTGCAACTATAGAAGTTGGGAGTCAGCTGAATGAGATGGGTGAGGACGGGGGCGTTAGGGATAGGGTAAGGGATGTTTCTGTACGGGCGAGTCCCTTTCTGAGGCTTCCTCATATTCCTAGGATGACTACAACCCAGGAGAACCTCTTTCCCTATGGGGACTACCTGGACTCCAGCCAGTTACACATGGAGCCAGATGAGGTTGACACTCTGAGGGAAGGAGAGGACCCAGGTACATAAGGAGATTGGCCCCCAGAAGGGGAGGATAGGGATCTGGGGCCTCTTAAGATCTACACCCTTGGGCTTTTTTTTTTCCTCCCTCCCAGCTGATCGAATGCACCCCTTTCTGGCCATCTACAACCTTCAGCCTCTGAAAGTGCACCCTTTGGTGTTTGCTCCTGGAGTTCCAGTTACAGCTCAGGTGGTGGGCACTGAGAGATACACCAGTGGATCCAAGGTGGCCGGGCTGGTACTAGGGAGGGTGGGAGAGGGGAAGTCTGGCCAAAGTGGAGGGCTGGGTTGGGCCAGAAGACCCGGAAGACATGACTTTGAGATTTCCATACCCCAGGTGGGAACCTGTACTCTATATTCTGTCCGCCTGACTCATGGAGACTTTACCTGGACCACCAAGAAGAAATTCCGACACTTCCAGGAGCTGCATCGGGACCTCCAGAGACACAAAGTTTTAATGAGTCTGCTCCCTCTGGCCCGGTGAGTGGGACTAGACTGCTTCCTGTGTGAGGCAGGAATATCCTCACCCCATGGCATCCTTCACTCTTGTCTGCCAGTCTAAACTCAGCTTACTGAAACTTTTTCTCCCCCAAGGCATTTTTCCCTCCCCCTGCTCTGTGCTGGGCCCCCTCCCTGGACCCTGGTTCCCAGGAAACTTTCCCTGCCTGGTTCTCTTTGTCCATCGTACTGTGCCAACATTTCAGCCAGGCTGGATGCCCAAAATGTCCTTGGCAACACCCCACCCCACTTGTCATCATTCCCAGGATAGAGACCCTTTCTTCTGCCGGCCTTTCTCCCACTCCAAGGCCCTGTCTCCAGGGTTTCAGGCACCTAGCCTGCCAGCCCTTCCCTGAGCCGTCTCTCATCTCCTCTGTAGCTTTGCTGTGGCCTCTTCTCCAGCCAGAGAGGCAGCCAATGAGGACATTCCCTCCCTACCCCGAGGAGGTTCTGAGGGCTCCACCAGACACACAGCCAGCAAGCAGGTATGACCTAACACCAGGTCCTATAGCAAAATGCGGAGTACGCACAAAGCCCTGGCTACATCTGTTTCTTTCCCACCCCATTCAGAAATACCTGGAAAATTACCTAAATCGCCTCCTGACCATGTCTTTCTATCGAAATTACCATGCCATGGTAAGGTCCAGGGTCTAGGGTCTAGATGCCTGGGTGCTGGGTGTGTGTGTCTCCCCCACAGGACACAAGGTCTTACTGTGTAACACTGGCTGTCCTGGATCTCACTCTGTAGCCCAGGCTGGCCTTGAACTGACAGAGATCAGCCTGCCTCTGCCTCCCGAGTGCTGGGAGTAAAAGCGTGTGCCATCATGTCCTAGGATGCCTGGGTTTTTTAAAGCAGATGAGGATCTTCAGATATCCAAAGGGGCAGAGTTAGTAGGGCTGAGGGGCTGAGAGCCAAGTCTCCCCCTGAGCTTATTTCTCCCACTACAGACGGAATTTCTAGAAGTCAGTCAACTTTCCTTTATCCCAGACCTCGGCTCCAAAGGACTGTGAGTGTGGGAACCCTTGGCCCAGCCTCCTGCAGGCATCACTCCCCATCTTCCTGCTTGAAAAAACTAAATGTAGTACAGGTGTACAGGTGTCGAGTCCCCAGCTCTCCTGATTGTCCCCTTAGGGAAGGGGTGATCCGGAAGCGCTCAGGCGGGCATCGAGTTCCTGGCTTTACCTGCTGTGGCCGAGACCAAGTTTGTTATCAGTGGTCTAAGAGGTGAGGGCTGGAGCTGAGCAGGTGGGCAGGTGAAGAGGGAGGTCTGGAGGACCTGGAGGGTCTACACAGCCCTTCCCCTCCAGGTGGCTGGTGGTGAAGGACTCCTTCCTGCTGTACATGCGCCTGGAGACCGGCACCATCTCCTTTGTTCAGCTCTTCGACCCTGGCTTTGAGGTGCAGGTGGGGAAAAGGAGCACAGAGGCGCGGTATGGGGTGAGGATCGACACCTCCCACAGGTAAGGCCTCCTTGGTGTGAGTGCCTTCTACGGCCATGAGGGGAGTTGAGCTGGAGACACCATGGGGGAGAGGAAGGCTCTTCAGTCCTCCATGCCCTGGTCCAGCCAGAGCTTTGAATCAGGAAACTAGTCTGTCCATATATTTAGGACAGTCCCAGAGTAAGGGCCCATAGTGCAGGGGCTTGGAATCCATGGGGATTGAGTAGAGGCTGGAGAGGGAAGAGAGAATAGTGTTCTTGCGGAGGCCCCATGTAGGATGGCGTATGCCCACTGGTAACTTCAGCTCCAGGGAGGCTGATGCTCTCTTTTGGATTCTGTGGGCATCTTCACTCACACCTGCACACACACACACACACACACACACACACACACACACACACACTAAAAATTTACTTTAAAAAAAGGAGCCCGGCATGGTAGTGCACACCTGTAATCCCAGCCCTTGGGAAGCTGAGCCAAGAGGACTGGCCCTGTAGAGCCTGAGCTCTATAGTGAAACTCTGCCTTAAAAAGGGAGAGAATTTGCCAAGCGGTGGTGGCACAGGCCCTTAATCCCAGCACTCGGGAGGCAGAGGCAGGCGGATCACTGTGATACCAAGATAGCCAGGACTATTTCACAGAGAAATTTGACTTGAAAAACTTTAAAAAAAAAAAAAAAGAAGAAGGAAGAGAGGGAGGGAGGGAGGGAGGGAGGAAGCGAGGGAGAGAGAGAAGGAAACTAAACTCCATTTGTTCATTCATCAATGTTGTTGTTGAATGAGTGCCGAACTGGGAACCCAGCTATGAATAACACAGATCTCCACACTATGTCTGTGGACTGCAGCTTAGGGGCTAATGGGGGAATTAAGAGAAGGTAATAGCCAAAAGGGGGAGTCCCTGGGCAGGACTGTAGGCTGAAGGAGAGGGGTTAGTGGTACACCTTCTGTTTCTGTCCAGGTTCCTGATTCTCAAATGCAGCAGCTACCGGCAGGCACGGTGGTGGGGCCAGGAGATCATGGAGCTGGCACAGGGTCCAGGCAGAGATTTTCTTCAGCTCCATCAGCATGACAGCTTTGCCCCACCCCGGCCCGGCACCATGGCCCGGTGGTGAGACCCTGATGTCCTTTCTGGGCTTCTGTGTGGCTTTCTCTGGTATTCTCTGAGTTCATGATCCCCCCTTTTATCTCCTCTGACCTCATGACCCTACTTTTGTATCTCTTATCTCTATGACCCCTGAACCTCCTTAACCACACTGATCTGTCTGCTTCCCCTTGATCTTCTAACTTGGCCGTGGCCTCTGTCCCCTTACCTCCCTGATTCTTAGGAGCATGTTAACCCCAGGGAGCTCCCCTCCCAAATCTTTGATTTGTTCTAGCCCTTAAATACTTAATAAGCATTTAAATCTTAAGCACTTGCTATGTGCTCTGTCCGGTACTGGCAATAAGACACAGGCTTCTCCAGTTTAGAGAAGGAGGTGATCTAATGATAAAACAATGTGAACTCACCACACGGGTGGTAGATGTAGGGAAGGGTGTACAGAGGGGAGCACCTGCCCCAGGAAGGCTGTCAGGACAGGCTTCCAGAAGGCATAGCCCTCAGGTTCCTTTAGTAAGATGCAGTGCAGCAGAGCGGTCCAGGCAGAAGGCTCGGAAGCTGGATGTGTTGGAGAAGAGGGGGACTGATCACAGCTGAAGGGGGGGGTGCAGTCAGAGCCTGTGAGTCCATAGCATGCTCAGCCAGGAGGTTGAACTTCTTCATAGGCGAAAGTGGGCATGAGAGGGAATTCTTCTTAGAGGTGGTATAAGGCTTTTTTTTTTTTTTTTAATTGCCTTACTTTTGCAGTATTGGGAATTAAACCTGGGATGCCACATATGCTAGGCAAGCATTCTACCACTAAGCTAAAGCTACATGTTTATGCACTTGGGTGTGCATTTGTCCAGGTGTGTGTATGTGTAAATAAGAGATTGACCTTCGGTGTCTTCCTCTATCATTCTCCATTTTTTCTTAAATTTGATTTTATTATTTTGTGTGTGGGTGTTTCTTGGGCACCACATACATGCAGTGTGCCCTAGAGGCTAGACAAAGGCATGGGACCCCGGACCTGGAGTTATGGATGGCTGTGAGCTACCATATGGGTGCTGGGAATTGAACTTGGGTCTTCTGCAAGAACAAGTGCTCTTAACATTGCACCATGTCTGCAGCACCTCCATCTTAACTTTGAGACAGTGTCTCTCATTGAACCTGGAGCTGATTTGGCTAGACTGGCTGGGCAGCAAGCCCCTAAGATCTGCCAGTCTCTAGCCCTGCCCCAGCCCTGGATTTATAGACACTCACTGCCTGGCTTTCTTATTTTGGTGCTGAGGATCTGAACTCAGGTCATCATGCTTGCACAGCAAGCCCCTGAAGCCATTGAGCCCAGCACCCCATTGCCTTTTTCTTTTCTTGTTTGTTGGTGTGTGTGTGTATGGTGTGTGTGTACATGTTAGTGTATGTGAGTGCGTACGAACAAGTGTACGTGTGCACATGAAAACCTGAGGACAACTGAGATTTTCCTCAGTTACCCCTCACCTTAGTTTTCACTGACTTGTTTATCTATTTGCTTATTTTTATGCGTGTGAGTGTTTTACCTGTGTGTATGTGTGCACACACACCATGTGTGTGCTTGGTGCCCAGTGGTGCCAGGAAGAGAGGTATTAGATCCCTTGGAACTGGAGTTACTGGTGGTTGTGAGCTACCATGTAGGTGGGTGCTGGGAACCAAACCTGGGTCCTCTGCAAGAGCAGTGGGTACTCTTAACTGCTGAGATATCTCTCCAGCTCCAATCCACTTCATTTTTTTGCTTGTTTGTTTGGAGATAGGGTCTCGCTGAACCTAGAACTTACTAATTTAACTGTAGTGGCTAGCAAGTAGGCTCTAGGGATCTGCCTGGGATAACAGACATGTGCTGGCCTCATTTTGTTTGTTTGTTTTCGTAACTCTTGCTAGCTTGGAACTCACCATGTAGACCAGGCTGGCCTGGAACTCACAGAGATTCTCTTGGTTCTGGTTCAAGAGTGGTAGGATTGAGGCTGGAGAGATGGCTCAGAGGTTAAGAGTACTGGCTGCTCTTCCAGAGGTCCTGAGTTCAATTCCCAGCAACCACCTGTAATTCTCACAACCATCTGTAATGAGATCTGGTGCTGTCTTCTCACCTGCAGGCAGAACATTGTGTACATAATAAACAAATGAATCTTAAAAAAAAAAAAAAAAAAAAAAAAGAGTGGTAGGGTTAAAGGTGTGTGCTACTACGCCTGGCCACACTGGCTTTCCATGTGGGTCCTGGGGGGGGTCTGAACTCAGGTCCTCAAACTTATGAAGGAAGCATTTTTACTGAATGAGTCATTTCTCTACCCTTTCCCTCCCATCTCTTTTTAAACTGTTTTGTTTGTTTATTTCCTTTAAAGATAGTGTTTTATGTAGTTCAACCTGGCCTTCAACATTTGCTCCTTCTTGCCTCAGTTTCCCTGAGTAGCAGCAGTAATAGGCCTGTACCGGGAGGAGCCCTGCCTATTTGTTATTTATTCATTCATTCTTGGTTTTCTGAGACAGGATCTCATGTAGTACAGGATTACTGTGTGGTCAATGAGGTCCTTGACAACCTGACGACCCCCCCCCTCCACCTCCCAAGTGCGGGATTGAAGGCATGTGCCACCCTATCTGTCTGTGTATTTATTTTATGTACAGGCTTTAGGTGTGCACCATTAGATCGGGTCTATTTATTTAAGACCAGGCCTGACTATGTGGTACAAAATGGCCTGGAATTTGCAAATCCTACTTCAGCCTGTTGAGAATACTGGGATTACAGGTGCATGCTACCACATATGGCTGAGACTTATTTGTTTTTATTTTATGTGTTTTGCATGTATGTCTTTGGACGACATGCACCTGGTGTCCATGGAGGCCAGAATAGGGCATTGTATTCCCCTGGAACTGGAGTTAAACAGTGTTGCAAACTGGGTGATGGTGCATGCCTGTAATTCCAGGCAGAGGCAGGAAGATCTCTATGAGTTCAAGGTCAGCCTGGTCTACAGAGCAAGTTCCAGAATGGTCAAAGCTATACAGAGAAACTCTGTCTTGAAAAAAAAAAACTGTTGCAAATTGCCTTGTGGGTCCTGGGAACTGAACCTAGGTCCTTTGGAAGAACAGCCAGTGCTCTTAGCCACTGAGACATTTCTCTGACCCTGATTTATTTTTAAGACATTAGTAATAGCCACTATTTATTTAGAGTTTACTGTGTGCCAGGAATGAAGCATGTTTCACATATTAATCTATTGGATCCTCTGAACTCTTACCAGGCAAGTTCAGTTGTTAACTTGGTTTTATCCATGAGAAAATGGAGGCCAGGACATGCTGGGTAACTTACCTAGGGTTCATACAGCTTGGGAACAGTGGAACTGGGATTTGCATGTAAGCAGCTGGGAGTCAAGACTGTTCTTTACCACCCTCCTAGACTGAGAAGTCAAATGAAAGGACGGAGCTCGGTGGAAGAACATTTGCTTATCACCAGGGAGACTCTGAACTTGGTCCCCAGCACTTAGGGAAAGAGTTGAGTAGTGCAGTGACATGTAAGTAAAAAATTCTCACTGGATGTGAGGGTGGCCACCTGTAATCTCAGCACTTGAGAGACAGACAGGAAGATTAATACAAGTTGGAGGACAGCTTGGATGATGCAGAGTACGAAGCCTGCCAGGACAAGAGCTAATCTTAAAATAAAAACAGACACACAAAACGATTGTGATCACCACTATTTACCCCGCCCCCACTGTTGTATAGCCTTCCGATCAATTGCATCTCTCTTTCCAGAGGTAACCCTTGGCAACAGTTCTGTGTCCTCCATCATCACCTGCATGTTCCCTGTACTCATGTACACATGTTGTTACCTTTTACTTTAACAGACATGGGATTGTCAACTCTATTTTGTGCTTATTTTTCTTCCATTTAAAGATTGGACATTTTGGGGCTAGAGAGATGGCTCAGTAGTTAAGAGCCTGGGTTCAGTTCTCAGCACCCACATGGCAGTTCACAACTGTTCATAACTCCAGTTCCAGGGGACCCAACACCCTCACACAGATGTGCTTGCAGACAAAACACCAATGCACATTAAATAAAATCTTAAAAAAAAAAAAAAAAGACATTTTGCCAGGTGGTGGGGGTGCACGCCTTTAATCTCAGCACTCAGGGAGGCAGAGGCAGGCAGGTCTCTTCGAGTTCTAGGACAGGCTCCAAAACTACACAGAGAAACCCTGTCTTGAAACACCCCCCCCCAAAAAAAATTGGATATTTAGGGTTTTTTCTGTCTTTAAGATAACATCCCCATAAACATGATCTTTTTTTTTTTTTTTTTAATGCTGAATGCCATTTATTGAAGGAGAGAGGAGGTCTTAAATACAGGCTTACAGCACAATGGGAGAACCCCAGAGGGCAGAAGTTCACTTCTGATTTTTTTTTTTTGAGCTGAGGATCGAACCCAGGGCCTTGTGCTTGCTAGGCAAGCGCTCTACCACTGAGCTAAATCCCCAAACCCGCTTCTGATGCATAAATATGATCTTTGCCTAAATATTTAGAATATGTATTCCTAGAAATACAGTTACTGGCTGTTGAAATGGCTCAGCAGGTAAAGGCACTTTACCAAGCTTGATGACCTGAGTTTAGTCCCTGAGATCCACACAGTGTACGACAACTGACCCCCTGCAATTGTCCTGGCCTTCACAGTTGTGCTGTGAAACATGTACCTTCCCCCAAATAAATCAATGTAGTAAACTTTTTTTTAAAGATACAAGCTAGGTATGATGTCCTACACCTTTAATCCCAGCACTAGGGAGGCAGAGGCAGGTGTGTCTCCATGAGTTCAAATCCAGCCTGGTCTACATAGATGGTTTCAGACTAGCAGGCTGCAGAGTGAGATCCTGTCAAAAAACAAAACAAACAACAATAAAAAAATATTCTATGTATTTAATGGTATTAAAGAATATGTATTGGGAAAAAATTGAGGTTTATGTTGGCTGGATGTAGCTCAACAGTAGAGTACTGGCATGTACAAAGTACTGAATTCAATCCCTAAGCAGTTCAGAAAAACAAACAAGCAACAACAACAAAAAGTATGTGTTTTTAACATTGTGATTGATACTGTGGACTCATCTTCTAAAAAGTCAATATAATCAACTGGGCATGGTGGTCTAAGCCTGTAATGAGATCATCAGAGGCATGGACGGTAGGGTCAAAACTTCAAGGCCAGCCTGGACTACAGTGAGACCCTGCCCCAAAATATCAGGGAAAAGTCAATAACCAGTTCCCGTGGTCTGTGAGAATCCCCACTTCTCCATACGCTGATGCTGTGTTACAGATGCTTTCTTTCCTGGTTTGGTTTGGTTTTGTTGAGACAGGTCCCATGTAGTCCGGGCTGGCCTGGACTTCACAGCAGTCTTCCTGCCTCACCCTGCTGCACGCTGAGATGATAGACATAAAGCACCAAGCCTGGCAGAAGGCACTGGTTGCTTTTCAAAGTTATTTAATTTTAAGCCAGGCGTGGCAGCACACGCCTTTAGTCCCAGCACTTGGGAGGCAGAGGCAGTTGGATCCTCAGTTGGAAGCCAGTCTGATCTACATAGTAAATTCAAGGACAGCCAGGGCTATTTATTTAATTTTAATTTATTCTTTCCTTTAAAAAAATAATTATTTATTTTATGTGTATTGGTGTTTTGTCTGTGTGTATGTCTGTGTGAGAGTCCCCTAGTCCCCTGGAACTGGAGTTATAGACAGTTGTAAGGTGCCATATGGGTGCTGGGAATTGAACCTGGGTCCTTTGGAAGAGCAGTCAGTGTTCCTAACCACTAAGCCATCTCTCCAGCTCCCTAATTTTAATTTCTTGGTATTATACATTGTGTATGTGATATATATATATATATATATATATATATATATGTATGTATGTATATATATATGTATATGTATGTATGTATTTTCTCCACCACCTTCTCTTTTTTTTTTTGTTTTGTTTGAGACAAGGTCTTACTATGTACCCTGGGCTGACCTGGAAAGCGCTGAGTAGACCAGGCTGGCCTTGAACTCAGATCCACCTGCCTCTACCTCCCAAGTGCTAGAATTAAAGTCATCTGCTACTGGGCCCAACTTTTCTGGTATTTTTGAGGCAGAGTCTTAGAATGTAGCCCAAGCTTGTTTCAAACTTTCAGTAATCCTCTGGCCTGAGCCTGCCTGGATTACAGGCCCGTGCGCCACACCCTGCCCTAATTTCTTGTTAATTAGTGAACTGGGCATTTCCCCTGTGACTGACCATCTTAACATCTGCTGTGAACTGTCAATCTTTGCTCACTCTTCAGCTGGCGTCCATGTTTTTCTCTTCATTTGCTGCTTCTTATTGTTTTGCTGGAGCTGCTTTGTGTATGGTGTATTCATCTTTGTGATCTCTGGCCAGCTTCTTTAATTTATTGTGTTTGGTCATTTTTATTTAGCTCACACTAGCACATCACACTGATTAATCCCACCTGACGTATTTGATGCGCTCTAACCTCTCTGATCATTCCTGACCTCTGACCCTGCCGTCACCTCTGACCCATGACTATCCTCCGGTCTTTACTCTCCAGAACTTTCTGGCTTCTAACCCCCCTGACCTCCTTGGCTTGGCCTCCCCCCCAGGTTTGTGAATGGGGCAGGTTACTTTGCTGCTGTGGCAGATGCCATCCTGCATGCTCGAGAGGAGATTTACATCACAGACTGGTGGTGAGTGAGGTCAGGGGCACTGGAGAAGGAAATGTTGTGGGGGGAGGGAGTGAGGGGCAGAGTAGTGCATGGGGGGGGCAGAGGGAGGAGGGGCTGTCTTTAGGGGGGAGGGGCAGAGTAGCCCATGGGTGGGGGGGCTGTCTTCTGCTCAGCTTGCTCTTTACCCACCGCCCTGACTTCTAGGTTGAGTCCCCAGATTTACCTGAAGCGTCCAGCCCATTCAGAGGACTGGAGACTAGACATTATGCTCAAGAGGAAGGCGGTGAGGAAGGGTTGGTTGTGGGTGGGAGTTATTGGCAGGATCTCAGCAGGAGTCTTCTGGGGAGAAAGCTGGGAATCTGAGGCTTCAGGACCAGGGATTGTACTCCTCCCGCTCAGTGTTTGTCAAGGATCACCTCCAGGTTCCCTCTTCAGGGTACCAGTATAGACTAGGTTTCCACTACTCAGACCCTTTTGGTACTATCTGGGGGTGTAGATGTCTGTGTCTCTTCGCTGAGGAACATCACGAGTTCCACTAGAAAAGCATGGCACCTGTTGTGTATCAAGCATTTGTGAGTGCTTTGTTTTTAAGACAGGGTCTCACTATACAGCCTTGACTGGCCTGGAACTCACTTTGTAGACCAGACGGGCAAACTCAGAGATCCACCTGCCTCTGCCTCCTCAGTGCGGGGTCAAGGGCGTGCGCCAACCACACCTGGCATTTGTGAATGTTGATGTGAATGTTGACAAGGATTCATGGATGATGGAGGGTGAACGGGTAGATGGTAGAAATTACCCACTTGCAATTCCAGCACTTGGGAGATGGACACAGGAGGATTAGGAGTTGAAGGTTAGCCTTGGCTGTATACTGAGTATATACCCGCTTGGACTAAAGTCTGTGTCTGGAAAAGGGGAAAAAAGAACAGGAAGATGGATGGAAGGATAGGACTTGGGAAGGTGGAGGTGACTGGAAAGAATGACAGACAGTAGTTAAGACGATGAGCAAACAGTTGGGAAGGTGGCTGGCTAGATTATGAAGGGTGGGTAGATAGATGAGTGGGTGAGCTGTTTGCTGTAAGCACCATGACGGGTGGGTGCAAGTGGGAGAGCACCCAGGAAGGGTGGAGGGGACATACAGGAATCCCGAGCATGGGCGCTGGACAGGGCCACTCAGGGAGAGGCACTGGGACTTACTTTTCCCGCTTACTACCAGGAAGAAGGTGTTCGTGTATCCATCCTGCTCTTTAAGGAAGTGGAACTGGCCTTAGGCATCAACAGTGGCTATAGCAAGAGGACTCTGATGCTGCTGCACCCCAACATAAAGGTGATGTTTGGGCCTGAGTCCCTTCCTACACTCCAGCCACTTCCCATCCTCTCAACGCCCCCTCTCTCTCAAAAGTCTCATCCTCCATCTTTTCCCACCCTGTCCTCTCACCTAAACCTCCCCCATGTCACCTACTCTAGGTGATGCGCCACCCAGACCTTGTGACTCTCTGGGCCCATCATGAGAAGCTCTTGGTGGTAGACCAAGCAGTGGCTTTCTTGGGGGGGCTGGACCTTGCCTATGGCCGCTGGGATGATGTGCAGTACCGACTGACCGACCTTGGGGACCCCTCGGAACCCGCAGCTTCACAGGTAATTGCCCCAAGGCCATCCTGAGCTCACCCAAACCTCAGCACTCTATGTCGACACCTTTCCCAGTACTGCGGACCCGCAGAGGCCCTCAGCAGTTCAGAGACCCCAGGAAGCTACGTTTGTTTCTGTTTATGAGTCAGGGTCTGACTGTAGGAGCTCAAGCCATGTGAAACTTGTCATCCCCTATCTCAGCTTCCAGATTGCTGAGAGTATAGATGTGCTACTATGTCTGTCAAGAAATAGCCTTCAAAATAGTGTCATGTGGTCCACATCTGGAATTCCAGCATCAAGGACACTCAGGCAGATTTCAAGTTTGAGGCCAGCCTGGGACGCACACACACACACACACACACACACACACACACACACACACACCTCCCTTTTCCTCCATTTTTACTGACTAATGGCAGCTGAAGGAAGACACTGGGCAATCAGACTCTGGTGCAGCACACTTCTCTTCTCTTTGGCCTGACCCCATGACCTCACCTTCCCTGGATGTGGTGTATTCCTCCCGCAGATTCCCACACCAGGTGCAGACCCTGCAGCTACCCCAGACCTGTCCCACAACCAATTCTTCTGGCTGGGAAAGGACTACAGCAATCTCATCACCAAGGACTGGGTGCAGCTGGACCGGCCTTTTGAAGGTGAGGCTCCCTTCCTCAAGGCCTCCAGGAGCTGGCAGCTGGGGCAGAAGCTGGGACTGAGTGTGAGGTGAAATGAGTCACCATCAGTGTGGCTTTCCCTCTGGAAGGTTCCTATCATCTTCCTTTCCCTCCTTGTCTCAGTCAAGGTTACTGTTCTGTTGCTGTGACCAAACACCATGGCAAAAAGCAAGTTGGGGAGGAGAGGGTTTATTTGGCTTACACTTCCACATCACTGTTCATCATCAAAGGAAGTCAGGACAGGAACTCAAGCATGGCAGAGACCATGAAGGGGTGCTGCCTACTGGCTTGCTCCCTGTGGCTTGCTCAGCCTGCTTTCTTATAGAACGCAGGACCACCACCCCGGGGTGGGGGGTGGGGGGTGGGGGGTAGGGGGGTGGTCCGACACACAATGGGCCGGGCCTTCCCCCATCAATCACTAATTAGGAAAATGCCCTACAGCCTTGCCCAATCTTCCGGAGGAGGCGTTTTCTCAGTGGAGGTCCCCTCCTCTCTGATGACTCCAGCTTGAGTCAAGTTGTCAAACCAGCACGCTCCTGTCCCACGTATCCCCAACACACCAGCCCTAACTTCTCCCTTCACTCTCCTGGGACTTCCAGATTTTATTGACAGGGAGACCACACCCAGGATGCCATGGAGGGATGTTGGAGTGGTTGTACACGGCGCAGCCGCCCGGGACCTTGCCCGGCACTTCATCCAGCGCTGGAACTTTACGAAGGTTCTGACTCCTGGAGGGAGCGAGGGAGGGAAAAGCCTGGTTGGGCTTACCACCTTCTGCTGACTCTGCTCTTCCTTCATGGCAGACCACCAAGGCCAAGTACAAGATACCCATGTACCCCTACCTGCTGCCCAAGTCCACCAGCACTGCAAACCATCTCCCTTTCACAATCCCAGGCGGGCAGTGCACCACTGTGCAGGTGATAATCCTGACCAGCCAGCCCCCCCCCCCAACACCAGCCAGCCTCTTCCCCCCTTCCTGGGCTTAAAAACCACATTATATACACCATGCTGTAGGTCTTGAGGTCTGTGGACCGATGGTCAGCAGGGACTTTGGAGAACTCCATCCTCAATGCCTACCTCCACACCATCAGAGAGAGCCAGCACTTTCTGTACATTGAGGTCTGCCTGAGGCAGAAATGGAGGGAGAGGATGGGAGGGATGTCCCAGGGGAGGGACTGGGGTTGCCAGCAGGGTCAGTCTCTGCAGGGTGGCCTGGCTGGGTGTGCAGCAAACGCAGCACCTCAGGACCTTGGACTGGGGCCGGAGGTCAGGGCCAGGATGCCGATGTCTCTCTTTGACCCCTGCCCCAGAACCAGTTCTTCATTAGCTGCTCAGATGGGCGAACAGTTCTCAACAAGGTGGGCGATGAGATTGTGGACAGAATCCTGAAGGCCCACAAGTAAGGTGGAGGTGGGGGCGCTGTGTAGGCCTGGATGGAGGGGCCGAGTTCTTTTTGGGGACCATTGCACCTCTGACTGTTGTCTCCCCAGACAGGGGCAGTGTTTCCGGGTCTATGTGCTTTTGCCTCTGCTCCCTGGCTTTGAGGGCGACATCTCCACAGGGGGTGGGAACTCCATCCAGGCCATTCTGCACTTCACTTACAGGTGACCTGTCCCCATGACCAGGTTCCCGCTTCATGGCCCCTTCACACTAGTATCCTTACCACCCTCTCCCATTACCCCCCCCCCCCCCCCCGCGGGAGCTTGTGAGGTCTGCCTCTCTCATCTCTTCCCTACCTCCCCCTTCAGCCTCTGCCTCCCCCACCCTTTCTTTTCTCTCAGGACCCTGTGTCGTGGGGAATATTCAATCTTACATCGTCTCAAAGCAGCCAGTGAGTGCTGGGGGTTCAAGCCCCAGATCCCTGGCAGGGAGGCAGCTTGGATAGCTGGAGTCCTGGGAACTGGGGAAGGACACTGTCATTCTGGCATGCTCTCCAGAGTGCCAGGGCGGCTTTGCAGGGCTGGGAGTGAGAGGTGTGGGATGGAGTCCCTCACAGCACTCACTTCGCGGCTCCTCCCCCATCTCTCTCGTGTACAGTGGGGACAGCGTGGCGCGATTACCTGTCCATCTGTGGGCTTCGCACACATGGAGAGCTGGGCGGGCACCCGATTTCTGAGCTCATCTATATCCACAGCAAGATGCTCATTGCAGATGACAGGACGGTCATCATCGGTCAGTGCTGCCCCTGATTCCCTGTCAGGAGCGGGGCTGGGGAGGTCAGGGGTGATACAGTCTGCAGCTGAAGCTCACGGTGGGGTTTGGGGGGCTTCAGGCTAGTACGCTGGTAAAGGTGATGAGGTGTTGAGGAGGCCCTCCTGGGCCCAGGTAGACACAGTGTGCCCTTGATCTCATCCCAGGTTCTGCGAACATCAATGACAGGAGCTTGCTGGGGAAACGGGACAGTGAGCTAGCCATACTGATTGAGGATACAGAAATGGAACCATCCCTCATGGACGGGGTGGAGTACCAGGCAGGCAGGTTTGCCTTGAGTTTGCGGAAGCACTGTTTCAGGTAGGAGTCGGGGAGTGCAGATGGATGTGGGGGCGATGGGAGGGGCTGCCTTTTGAGCTAGCTGTGAGGGTTTCCTAGAGCTGGTCCTAGATTGAACAGACTAATTCAGTTAAGGTATCAGCCAATTAGGAACACACACACACACAGGAAGTTGCTATGTAGCATGGGCTGATCTTGAACTCTTGATCTCCTGCCTCTGCCTTCCAAGTGCTGGGATTATAGGCACACATTACCATTACCATGCCCAGCTAAAGAAACTGTTTTTTGTTTTTTTGTTTTTTTAAATCAAAGTAAAGAAAGATAAATCAAAGATCCCTCCAGGCTCACTAACCCTTCTTTTTTATTGTTTATTGCATCTGTTTTGAAGTACCAGGAGTTCAAGTTTTCTAAGGAACTTAACTTGGCCGATTGGTACCATTCTTCCATAGTGTGATTCTTGGGGCGAATACCCGGCCAGACCTGGATCTCCGAGACCCCGTCTGTGATGACTTCTTCCAGCTGTGGCAAGAAACAGCTGAGAACAATGCCAACCTCTATGAGCAGGTAGAAGCTGGGGGCAGGTCTGGCCTGAGGAATTGATGGGTTATCCTGTTCAGAGAGAGATGAGGGTCTGGGGAACATGTTTGATCAGGCTTCCGTAGCCCACGGGTCTAGTCCAGGGGTCCAGCCTCGGCAGCCCAGACTCCTGACCTCCCTGATCTTAATCAGCTCCCGTGTCCTCCCTCCACCCTAGATCTTCCGCTGCCTGCCGTCCAATGCTACACGTTCCCTGCGGACTCTCCGGGAGTACGTGGCCGTGGAGCCCTTGGCCACGGTCAGCCCTTCTTTGGCCCAGTCTGAACTCGCTCACATCCAGGGCCACCTAGTTCACTTCCCCCTCAAGTTTCTGGAGGATGAGTCCTTGTTGCCCCCACTGGGGAGCAAGGAGGGCATGATACCTTTAGAAGTGTGGACATAGCTGAGGCTTCTGCCTGGCAGCAGCCATAGCTGCCAGGCCCCACTGTGCCTGATCCTTGCCTCAATGCCTGAGTTCTGAGGGCAATGCCCTTTGATCCCTAGAGAGGACATCTCTGAGGAGTACTAGAGAATCACAGAGGACCTTTACTTGAGAAGTTACACAAGGGAGCACTCTCAAGCCAGGCCTGGGGGAGGCAGGAGAGAGTTCTAGAGAGGTCTGTCCTCCCACCACCTAGTTCAAACCACTGCATCAAAGCCTAACTCTTACTAGGAGGCCTGAGGTCAAACCTCTCACTCCAGGAAAAGGGGCTCCTGTCCTGGGTCTTCCTCATCTCACTCTTCCTGCTGCCCTTGAACCCCCCATGTGCCCCAGGGCCTCTCCTAGCCCATTGCTGCCAAGATGGAGGGAGTATGGAGCCACTTTTGACTACAGTCCCCTCCAACGGGGAAAACACCGTAACTGCCTCCACCAGCCTGCCGACAAACACTAACTTTGTACCAGTTCTTCAAACATTTCATAAATAAAAGTGTAGAAAAGGCCCATGCCTCTTTTTGGCAGAGATGAATGTTGTCATCGGCTCTCCCTGCCTGCACAGGACACGTGTCCTCACCTTCTCTCTGCCTCAATTCTTGTTTCTTCCTTCTGTGTGCACCGCTGCGCATCTTGGCAGCAGCTTCCAAGTTCATTCACCAAATTCCTGAAGGAAGAACAGGGCCAAACGCACGTGCAGGTGCGCATGCGTACATACATTCCTAACTTTGTACATGTCGGAGGTGTTTTGCAATTAGAAGATGTTGAGAACAGATAGCCTCAGACAGCAGGAAGAAACTCAGAGGAGTGGAGGATTTCAGAAGGCTTTGTGGGAGGTATGTGGGGGGTGGGTAATGCTTCGATGGGAGGGCATTCATTAGGTTGCTGTCCCAAACTCTCTGAGTGTAGCCCTCTGGTTCTCTCAAGAAGTGACCTCTAGGGCCAGCCAAGTGGTTTCAGCAGAAGTAGGTGCTTTCTGTCAAGCCTGATGACTTGAGTTCAACCCCCAAGATCCACATGGCAGGAGGGAACAGATTCCCGAAAGTTGTCCTCAGACCTCCACACACAGGCATTCATTCCTGTGTGCACACACACAATATGTTCATTAATTTTTTTTTTTAAGTAGAGAGTTCCAAGCTGGGGGGGGGCACATAACTTTGGGAGGCAGAGGCAGACAGATCTGAGTTTGAGGCCAGCCTGGCCTGCAGAGTGAATTCCAGGACAGTGAGGGATACACAGATCTCTGTCTCAAAACGCCCCCCCCCCAAGACCCTTAGCCTTGACCTCCAGCCTTCACTTGTACATGTACGTACACACACACACACACACACACACACACACACACACACACACCCCGATGTACCTCTGAACAGATGCACACACACAACAAAACACTTAATATCCAAGAAATCCCCCTCCTACACACAGCAGTTCCTGGTACTAATTGGCATCCAGTGCATTAATTAGTCTCATTGTTAGCACTTAAATATCTCTTTCCCTGGGGGACCATTACTTAACTGTAAGGTGGAGGCAGCAGTTGCCCAAAGCTGGGCCAGGGGATAGACTGACTTCTGGTTCTTAGTTCTTAGTCTCACAGTGTTTGAAGACAGGGTCTGGCTAGGAAGACAATCCTGCCTCTGCTTCATGCCCAGCTACGACAGAGTCTTGCTGTACAACTCAGGCTGGCCTCTAATTCATGATCCTTGAGCCTCTTGCCTCAACCTCCTGAGGGCAGGGGTTGCAGGGGTCCATGGTCCAGTTGTAGTCCAGGTTCTTGCTAGAAGGCTAACAGTGTGGGGGAGGCAGGTAGCCACCCTACCTCAACCAAGAACCAGCTCCCACCAGTCTTGCCCTCCCCTTTCCCCACTCCAGGGATTACATGGCCTCCTGAGGTGAAGGTGGTCGTTTATCCCATCCGCGAGATGTTGGTTTGCTCATTCGTTTATTAACATCAAACATTCCAGGAATCCAGCATCAGCAAATTTATTGAGTATGTACTGAGCGCCTCTCTATTAATTATTTAATTCATTTTAGACTCTCACTGGCTGACTTGAAATCCACTGTGTAGATCAGGCTGGCCCTGAACTTGCTGTGATCCTCCTGCCTATGCTTCCCACATGCTGGGATTACAGGTGTGCAGCATACCTGGATTTTTGTTTGTTTCTTAAGACAGGGTCTCATATAGCACAGGTTGGCCTGGATCTCACTCTGTAGCCCAGGCTGGCCTTGTATTTGCAGGAATCCTCTTGCCGCAGCCTCCAGAGTATTGGAATTAGAGATTTTAGCCAGTGCACCAGTGCTAACCGCCCTAACATCTACTTTACAGATAGTTATAATTGAGCTTCAGAGAAGTTAGGGATTTGCCTACAGCAGTCACTTCAAATCATTTCCTGTACTGTACAGCGCTCTCGACCTTCAACTACTGTAGTTGCCTACTAGACAACAGAAGCCTTGGTTCAGTTTAGCATTCTCAGAGCATTTGAGCAAGTGCAAGGCCCGGGGTTCCATCCTCAGCTCAAAAAAACAAAAAACAAACCCTTTGGGGTTGGGGATTTAGCTCAGTGGTAGAGCGCTTGCCTAGCAAGCACAAGGCCCTGGGCTCGATCCTCAGCTCTGGCAAAAAAAAAAAAAAAAAAAGCATTTGAAGGTGCTAGACCCTGTGCTGGACACGACTGACATCATTTCTGCTTAGATTCACATACTTAAAATTCATAGTATCAAATGTTACCAAATGCCCAAGGCAGCTAAACAAAAGAGCCAAACTCACCAGCTCAAGAAAGATGTCAGGGCCAGCAAGATGCCTGACCCGTCAAGCCTGGTGACCTGAGTTAGATCTATAAGACCAACGTGGTGGAAGGAGACCCCCACACAGAGGTAGACCTCTGACCTTCTTATGTGCACGGTAGCACTCGAGCATGTGCACAAAGCCACGTAACAAAATTTTGTCAAACAATGTTCGTAGACAGGTGATTCCAACACGTATCTCAAAGCAAAGGCCAGTGGGAATGTTGACAGCTAGTGTCTCGGTTTCTACTGTGTAATGAAACGCCATGACCAAAAGAAACTTGGGGAGGAAAGGGTTGATTTCAGCTCACAGTGCTCAGGTCACCCTCCATCAGTGAAAGAAATCAGGGCAGGAACCTGGCTGATGCAGAGGCCACAGAACAGTGCTGCTTACTGGCTTGCTCCACCTGAATTCTTACACAACCCAGGGCTGGGGGGTACCACCCCTCGTGGGCAGGGACCTCTTACATCAACCATCAATCAAGGAAATGCTTCACGGCTTACCCACAGGCCAGTCTGGTGGGGTGTTTCTCAACTGAGGCTCCTCTTCCCAAATGGCTCTAGCTTGTGTCAAGTTGACATAAAACCAGCCAGCGCACTGGAAGTCAGAGAACACTCCAGGGTAAAGAAAAGTAAGTGCAAAGACAGGGAAGAGATGTTGAGTTCTGGGAGCTTCAAGTGGAATAGCAGCTCAGTACAGCTGGGACACATTTAAGTGTGGCTTATTAAAACACAAGACCAAAAAAGAAAAACGTCCGTGAGGCCAAAGAAACGGGCAGAATCTTGAAAGTCTTTGATATCCCTACCCACAAGGCAGCGGGAGTCAGCCAAGGGTGTACTTACTCTTTTTTTTTTTTTTTTCATATAGTCACTACATAACCCAGACTAACAGAAAATGTAATCCTCCTGCCTCAGCTTCTTGAAAACCGTTTTAAACAGAAGGATGTCAGGTTTAAGTTTTAGGAAAATCACTTCTGGATATGAAGAACTGCGGGTGTCAGGCAGAGAGGCCGTGTAGGAGGAGGACAGAGTGATGGGGAGAAAGGAGGGCTGGGCAAATGAGTCAGGGGGGCATCCAGACCAAGTCCATCCAAATGTGCCAAGACGGCTCCAGAGAATTCAAACTCACTGAAGCGATGTTTATAACTAAGGCTGGGAATGGGAATTTTCAGAGGGAGTATTAGTGTTGGAAGAGATCTTGAGACGCGCAGAACCTTCTTGCCTCAACTCCATAGAGAAAGAAAAGCCGAGAGAGGCAAATTCACTCGCTCAAGGTCACACAGCACATTCGTCAGTGGCAGAACGTGACTGTCTATTTCATAGTTACACAGCATCACCCATCCTCTAGTGAGACTAACCAGCGGGAGGTGCTGTGTCGACATGAGTAGCTCTAAGGTGCTGGAACAAAACTTGGAGGCACTGGATGCAGTTCCTGCCTCTTGGGCTTCGCCACTAGCAAGTCCAGCGATAGTACTTTCCTGCGGAGCACTGTTAAGAGAAGCAGAGATAAGGGAGTGCGGCCGGAGTGCCCATCCGAAGGGCTGAGATCCGCTCCCAACATCCGCACGCCAGCTAGGAGAGAGTAAAGGGCAGACAGCACCCCACACACACACTTCCCTCCCACGTGGTCCCTCCAGCCAAGTTCTCACGGACAGGCCCCTCCCTCGGCGGCTCCACTGTTGCCATGGCAATTGGGTGGGTGGACAGCCCGTCCTATCTAGAGGCCACCAGCCCTCGCGTGGGGAGTTGCCATAACAACCCCCGAGTAATAGAGGGGGTTGAGTCCCGCCTCCCTTCCCCCGCAAATAGAGCGGTGGGTGGTTTGATTGGCAGCTAGGCACACGAAAGAAAAGACGGGAAGGAAAGGAGTCAAGTAAAAAAATCCAGGAAGAAATTAGGGGAGAGGAGTCAAAAAACAATAATAATAATAATAATAATAAAAAGGGGGAAAGGAAGGGAAGGTGCGTGTGTGTGTGTGCGCGCGCGCGTGTGCGTGAGCGCGCACGCGCACCAGCAGGTGGGCGCGCTCCATCCACGCCAGGCTCCCGCAAGGCTCGGGCCCGGCGCGCGCCCTCCGCCCGCTCTCCTGCGCCTGCGCGCAGGTGTCGGCGCCCGGCGGGAGGGGGCGCCCGGCGCGCTCGCGTCACGGCCCGCTCCGCGCGTGCGCAGGGCAGCCGGCGGCTCGGGTTGCAGGCGCGCGGGTGAGAGCGCCCGTCAGCCGCTGGGTCGGTCCTCCCGCTGGCCCTCCCCCTCCCCGGCCTTTGGGGCAGGCGCGGTGGAGCCCGCCCCCCGGGTCCCCCGATGGGGGAGAAGCGGCGACGACGGCAGCGACGTGAGCGAGCCGGAGCGTGAGCGGCCCTGCGGCGGCCATGGGCGACCCAGCCCCCGCCCGCAGCCTGGACGACATCGACCTGTCCGCCCTGCGGGTGAGCGCCGCCCCCAGCCTCGCCCCCGCGCCCCCTGCCCGTCTCCCCGGCTCGCGCCGCCCGGGGCCCCCCGGCCCTCTGCAGATTCCCGGAGCCGGTCCGGTCCCCACCCTGTGCTGCCCTCCCCCACACTGGCCTGCCACCCCTACCTTGCTGCTGGGATTCCGAGTCCCCACCCTTCTAGGCGTTTGAGGGTCACCTCTAGTGCCCCTAAATCCTGCTGGGCATCACCTGCAGAGTCTTTTTTTGTGGCCCCCCTCACGCTTCCTCGGCCCTCGTGTCTCCTTCCACCGCCACCTCCTCCTCCGGCTCCTGGAATTTTGACTTTGCAACTGCCTCGGCCTCCCCCTCTTCCCCCGGTTTCTTCCTCGCCTACCCCTGAATTGCAACTTGGGCGGCGTTTCACCTCCTCACTCCACCCCACACTCCACCTACGTCTCCATCCCACGTTCACTTTCTCTAGCCCTTCGCTCGCGTTTCAAGTGCAGCGTTCCAGCTCCAGGCATTTCCGGTCTCGGGGTCCCTGAATATTACATTACTAACTCTGCAGCGGTGTAGGGCTGGGAGGACGGACAAGTGCACGGAGGGGGGGGGGGGGAGGAAGGGAAGCCTTGATTCCCTCGGAAACTCGGGCCGGAAGACGATGTTTACATACATGTACACACAGAAAACACATGCTGCCTGTGGTCAGTAGTGAGGGGTTGGCGAAAGTCATCGGGGTGGAGGCCAAGGAGACCTGAGGGAGGGGGCTCATTAGGAAAGCGGTTAAGAGGAAGCCCCTGTGTCAGGAATGTGCTTTGAAATAACCCAATTATTGTTCCACGTGGGGCGCTTTCTCTCTCTCTCTCTCTCTCTCTCTCCCGGAATTTTTAATCCAGCAGCATTTATGTGTTTTTCTTTAGCGGGCAGCTTTGTCTTAAGGGCAGTATTGTGATCTCAAGGTGAACCACTCCAGACTGTCTCCCAGGAGGTGTTTTGATTCCGTGCCCTGCGAGCTTTCCCAACCGGCCTCGGTGTATATAGAGCAGGATTTCCCACCTCATGCTTAGCTTCTTAGAAGATCCCTGAGCACATTGTCTTCTGGCTTTTGAATTAGGCAGGGAAAAGGCAGTCAGCCCACAAGTGCCCCGGATATGACTGGAGGGGAGAGAGAATTGAAGAGAGCAGAGTCATGTTGTTAATTGGGTTTCTCTAGGTGACACAGTTTTTTTTTTTTTTTTTCCCTTGCCATTCAGGTCATAATTTGTTTGGTGCAATGTTGGGTTATGCTGGAGATAATGGAGATAAGTTTTAGGAGAACAAGGCTGAGCATTGGAGGATCTCTCTCTCTCTCTCTTTCCCCCTCTCCCTCTCTCCCTCTCTCCCTCTCTTCCTCTCCCTTCTCCCTCACTCTCCCCTCTGTCCCTCTGCCTCTGTGTGTGTTTCAATGGGGGGAAAGATCTGAAGGCCATGGGAAGTCAGTCCAGTCATTGTTTAAACTGGGGTGCTCAAGTCCTTTGGGATGGAAGGTGGAAATCCAGGTTTTGAGTAAAGTCTCTTAATGTGCTCGGATTTGGAACGATACTGCAAATTGAAGTTGTTGATTAACTCTGGCCACAGGTTCTCTGGTGACCGAGACACTGTGACACAGTGAGTAGGTGCAGACCATGACCTTTGATTTGAACCTCAGTCCTCTGCTTGCTTCTCTTTTCTTTTGGGTTCTCTGGTAACTTCATCTGGGCCCCCATCTTGGGATTTCCAGCAATTCTGCAATTGCTGTTTGACCTTGGACATGGCATTTCCCTTCTGGACTTCCCTCCTTGAGTGTGTTGGCCTCCTCCTGGTTCTCTGCTCCTTCTGTTCAAGAGAGTTGGGTGACCTGTTCCCTGTCCTTCTGTCTGTCCTGCCTTCTGCCTCTGAAGGAAACAAAGCACGTCTCTCGCTCCGGTACTCAAGGACTGGAGGTAGAGCCTTGCTTTCTTAAGATGGAAAGGCTGCTGTCTTCTTGCTGCTGGCTTCTCTCAGTCGCTCGTCCCATCCAACACACCTCCAACAAGTGCTGCAGCCCCATCAGACGGCCGGCTCAGTCACACCTTATTCTTCCGTTCCGTTTTCTAGAGAGACATGGCACTGGTATTGGTGGTTGGGATAGGGTGGGCAAAGCCTTAATGAGCCTAAGATGTCTTTCTCCTCGTGTTTCAAGATAAGGCTGGTAGTGAGAGTAACGGTCTGATATTAGAGAAGATTGAATTGCACTAATCTCTTAGCAAGGAGGCCAGATGGACCTGCTACTTTGCAACCACACCACCCTTGACTTCTTGGGCTGTGTGTCCAACAGTATGGTGGGATAGTGTAGTTGGGGAGGAACATGAGTCTGGAGTTGCTTTCCTAAAGTCAAGTCCCAGTCTCCTCACCTCCTGTAGGACACAGGCCTTGGTCCTTTATCCCTACTCCTGCAGACTCTGCAAAGAGTCTTATTTCCCTAAGCTCCATTTTCTTGCCTGTGTGGTGGCAATGTCAGAATAGCACTGAACAGAGAGTTACTGAAATTAAATGAAATGCTGCACATTAAGTTTTCACTCAATTCCTAGCATAGAATTGAGAACCATCCCAGGACGACTCTAATAAATAGCACTCTCTTCCCTGCTTTATGTTTTTGTAAAATATTTTTTCGTAGTTCTTATCACTAGTTGACATAGGTTGATTTCTGTCAATCTTGACCAAAATGTGAATTAGGGCTCGAGGTATAACTCAGTGGTAGTTCTGTTTAGCATGCATGATATCCCAGGATCCTCAGTGCCACAAAATAAAAGCACACTGTCAGCTAGAATTCTGTTTTGTTGTGTCTGTGTCCCCAGTGCCTAGAGCAGAGTTTACATAGTGGGGCTCAGATATTTATTAAATAAGTGCGTGATATAGTAACTGAAAGCTATTAGCATAATGCTTGCTTAAAATGCTCAAGAAAAGATAAGACCTGCTGGGCCGTGGTGGCACATGCCTTTAATCCTAGCACTTAGGAGGCAGAGGTAGGCAGTTCTCTGAGATTGAGAGTAGCCTGGTATATATAGTGAGTTCTAGGACAGCCAGGGCTACACAGAGAAACCCTTTTTGGGGGGACAGAGGGGAAGAAATGGTAGACCTGGCCAGAAGAGATGGCTCAGTGAGTAAAGGCAGTTACTGTCAAGCCTGCTAACAACCCTGAGTTTGAGCCTCAGAACCCACATGGCGGAAGGAGAGAATAGACTCTCCTGGGTTGTCCTCTGATTTCCACTCGTATGCTATGATGCACGTATGCGCTCACACTCACACATACACACACAAACATAAATATAAATCAATCTACTGGGTGTTGTAGCACACACCTTTAACCCTAGCAGAGGTAGATGTGATCTCTTTGAGTTACAGGCCAGCTTGGTCTACATGGTTCCAGGACAACCAGGGCTGCATAACAGAGAAACCCTGCCTCAAAGAAACCAGAGTTCAAGGGCAGCTTGGGATGCATGAGAACCTGTTTCAAAAACAACAACAAAAAGAGTCTCTTCTGAGATGCCTTGGAATCAGACCTTGGGGTAATGCAGAGCTCTGGATGTGTCTAACCAAGCCGTGACCCTAAAGTTAGTATTATCTGAGAGAAAATTTGGGCCTTTAGTTTCAAGTCATCTTTGTCTGTGTCCAAACTTGGTTGTGTTCCAGAAGAGCCTTCTGACTTGGCACTGCAGCTTCTCCCAAAGAATAAAGCATGGACAGAGGTAGCTGGGAGAGGAACCAGCAGGCCCTGGGCTGACCTCTTTCTTTTTACATTCCTGCTTTTGGTTGACCCACTTCATAAATCAGTTTCTCTCTACTGTCCAGCGGCTAGAAGTTTTAGACTGCAGTGTCTCTGAAGCCGTGGAGCCGGGGAGCGGGCAGTGAGGCTGTATTGAAGCCAGACCACAGCACACCTTCAAGGGATTTCTTGTTGGGTGGTGGTTGTTGACAGGTGTTTTTTCTCAAATGCTTTTGCATGTTCTTTTGTGTCTCTCAAATGGTTGTCGGTGTTCTTTGAAGATGTCTTTCCTCCTCCTCCTCCTCCTCCTCCTCTTGTCCGTGCTGCGGAGCCAGTATCACTAGGGAAGCTGGCAGTGGGGCATATGCCTAGGCTGCTGAGCCGTGTGGGACTGCGGGTGTGTGCTGAGCTGCTGCTGTCCACAGGGTGATGACAGATGTCACAGGCAGAGGGATGGGAGGACTGACCTCCTGCAGCAGCAGTGAAGGCATGTAGTGACTTTTCTTCTAGAGAATGACAGAAGGGGTGGGGGATTTGAAAGCCTGTGACATTTGAAGTGATGTAAAATGTCGCTTTGGTAAAATGATAAAAAGATGATGACGGACGGAGTGCATGGCTGGGACGGGGTGTTCAGCCCTTACCCAGACCAGGAGAAGGACGTCACCGCTCTTTAGGATAGGACAAATTGCCATAGTCTTAGTGGCACATGAAGGAGCGGTTCTTTGGGAAATTGAGGTGTGTGTATATGTACACATGTGTTCATGTGAGTGTGTGGGTGCATATACCTGTGGAAGTGAGGGAATGTTGGATGCCCTTTTTTCCCCATTCACCACCTTATCCCCTTGACAGGGGGCCTCACTGACCCAAGGCTTGTTATTTGGGGCTAAGCTGGCTGGTCAGTGAGCCCCTGACTATCTACCTGTTTTATCCCTCCTCTCAGTGTTGTGGTTACAGGCACACATTACCCGTGCCCAACGTTTTGAGCAGTTGCTCTCCACTTGCCGCTGACATCCGAATGTTTGCACATGTGGTGCTCTCTCTCACTGGCTAAGCCTCCCCTCTGGCCCCGACCGTGAGGGTCTGACAGAGGAAGGGGAAGAGGGCTGGGAAGGTGGCTCAGTGAAGTGTCCACTGCACAAGCATGAGGGCCTGGCTTTGGGTCCCCAGTACCCATGCAAAAGCCAGGTAGTGTGGCACATATCTGCCATCCCAGTGCTGCGGGCTGAGGCCGATGGATCCCTGGAGGTCATTGGCCACTTAGCCAAGCCAAGTAAATGAGCACTAGGTTCAGTGTGAAACCCCATCTCAAAAAATCAGGTAGCGAACCATTAAAGAGGGAAGGAAGATACTGATGTTGACCTCTGCCTCCCCACACACACTGCCACACTCACTCGCATGGTACCTACATATACATGTACACACATGATTGTATATGTAATTCTTTGGTATCTTCCCCTCCCCTCCCCATTAGCAGGAAGGAGGGTCAGCAAGACTTTGGTCTGGTCTGCCCCTCACTCTCACCCCAAGGGCTTATGATAGTATATAGGGTCCAGATCCATTCAGCTATGAACTGTGTGCCTAAAACAGGGAAGGTACACTATTTGGTCTACTTAGAACACTTTGTCACTTAGGGGAAAGGATGACAGGAAGTGTACAACTTCTGTTGACAGACTTGCAATTTGGTTTAGGTCTGTAAACAAGGAATGCAGTCACCTGTCCACCCAATCACACATAATCGTCTTGGAATTGGACAGCATCTCTAGAAGCCATCTGAATCTGCCTGCAGACTTTGGTCTCCAGAGTCCTGTCAAAGTTGTGGGTGCTGACCTTTCCTTCATCACTGAACATTGTCAGTGTGCTGTTGACATCAGGTTCCAGACCCTATGGGAAGGATGTGATACTGTACTCAGTACTGTACTAAGCTTTTGAACCAGTACTCTGTGAGCATTCCTCTAAGAAGTGCCTTTGCAAACCCAAACCTTAGAAGCACTGCCCCCCACACCATCTCCTGCTGGGGTCTTGTAGTGCCCAGGCTGGCCTCAAACTCCTGGGCTCAAGTGGTCCTTCTGCCTCAGCCTCCCAAGTGATTGGTCCTACAGGCATGTACTACCATGTCCTCCTAGGCTCTCCTCATCTTTTTGTTTTATGAGTGTTTTGACGGCATCATGTGTGTGTTTGGTGCCTGCAAAGACATAGGATTCCCTGGAACTGGAGTTACAGGCAGTTAGTTGTGAGCTGCCACATGGGTGCAAACGAGGGTTTGAGCCCAGGTCCTCGGAAGAGCATCCATGCTTTTAGCCTCTGAGCCATCTCTCCAGCCCTGTTCTTATCTTAATGGTTAGTGCTTCCTCAGTATCTTAGAGCTCTCAAGGTTGGGCATTCATATTAATTTTGATTGTTATGAACTTATATTTATGTTTTGTTGTGCTGTATTTGGTGGCCAATCATCTGGAACTCCAATGTTCAGTCCCATATTCTCTCAGAACCCACTTTATAACCCAGTTTATGCCACTAACCCTCTAGACTTTTCCCCTCTTAGGTTGAAAAATAGAACAGAGAGTAATTAAGTTAGTGAATGGACTTTTTAAAATAATTTGCTCATATATGAATGTGTGCATGTATCATGCATGTGTGTCCCATGTTGTGTGTGTTAGAAATCAGAGGACAGCCTTGGGTGTGCATCCTCACTTTCTACCTTATCTGAGGCAGAATCTTCTGTTCACTGCTGTGTGAGCCAGGCGAGCTGGCTCCAGCTTCCAGAGCTGCTCCCTCTCTCTGCCTTCATCTTGCCTGAGGAACACTGCACCTGGCTTACATAGCTAGGCCCTGGAGGCTTGAACTTGGGTGCTGTGCTTTCGGTTAGAGCTTTACCCATGGGCCATCTCCCCAGTCCTAATCGACTTGGTGGTTATTCTGTTTTGCTTTTGCTCATCCCACTTTGGTTGCCCAGGCTGGACCGGAATTCCTGTAGCAGAGGCTGACTCAAACTTTCTCTTCTTACTTGAGTTCCCCAAGTGCCGGGGTCACAGTGTGACTGCACAAGTTTTGTTTTGTCTTGTTTTTCTCGTTGACACTGTTCCCTGCTACATAGCATTTAGATTTAATTAGGTATTGAAAGTAACCTAGGGATGATTTAAAGTCTACGGGAGAATGTGTAGCTTCTCTGCACACACTGCATGATTTAGCTGTGCTTGATGACAAGGGCGTGTAGTCCTAGCAGCGTTGTCAGGTTGAGGCAGGAGAATTGCAAGTTCAAGGCCTGCCTTACTACAGAGTAAGCCTAAAGCTGGCCTGGGCAACTTAGTGAGCTGTCTCAAACTCAGAAGTAATACGAGGGCTGGTGAAGCTGGGTGTAGTGGCATACGCCTTTGACCTCAGCCCTGGGGAGGCAGAAGCAAGTGCAGCTCTGTGTTTGAGGCTGGCCTGATCTATCTACATA
Organism: Onychomys torridus; assembly: GCF_903995425.1. Lineage (NCBI taxonomy): Eukaryota > Metazoa > Chordata > Mammalia > Rodentia > Cricetidae > Onychomys > Onychomys torridus. The sequence continues at coordinate 58,810,499 of NC_050450.1, forward strand.
GTGAGTACTAGGACATCCAGAGCTACATAGTGTGACCTTGTATTTGGGGGGGAAATACTGAAAAGAAAAAGAAAAGAAAAAGGGCTGGTGTAAAGAAAGGGCTTAGAAGTTAAAGAAAGGCACTTACTGTCAAGGCTGATGACCCAAGTTTAGTCTCTGAGACCCCCCCTAGTGTTTGTTTGTTTGAGACTAGAGTCTGGTTGTTAGGTTAGCCTTGGAACTGCCATATATCCCCGGCTGGTCTCAAAGTGCTGGGATTATAGGTTTGTGCCACTCTGCCAACTTTTTTGCATTATTTTTTTGATTTGAATTGTTTTAAGACAGGGTCTTACTTTGTGTCCTGGCTGGCCCAGAACTGAGTATGTTAATTCCTTGAGTGTTGGGATTAGAGATGTGAGTCAACACTCTTAGACTTGTTTTTACGAGACAAAGTGGTTGGTTGGTTGGTTGGTTGGTTGGTTGTGAGGCATAAGCCTAGCTGGCATTGTTTTAAGAAAAAGAAAAGAAAATAGAGATGAAGCAGCAGGTAGGTAGAATTAGTTGGTGGTTAAAAATGGAACTGCATCGTTGGTCAACAACTGTGAACTATGAGTCTGAGGAATTGAAAATTCCGGACTTAGCTTTGGTGCAAAGAACTTATTCTGAACCTTTCTTGGGAGGAAAAAAAAGAAGAAGAAATGTTTTCTAAACTTAAGAGATTGAATGTGGACAGGGTATGAGACTGTGCCCTCACATGTATATATTGAGGGAGGGCTCCTGAGTCTTGAGTGTGGACTCACATGTGGTTCTGTGGGGGTGGGTGTCCCTGTGCCCTGGGAGCTGAATTGTTAGTGTGAGTGGTGGCTGAGGTAAACGTGTCTCAAGAGTAAGAACAGCCAGGCTCGGCCTTGGACTTAGCTCTTACGGTCTGCGGGAAGTGGGATCCTTCCTCTAACATTAGCCAGCTTCTCTATATAAATAGACGAGACTCATTTACATTGTGTGCAAGTGAAGGATGAGTGGGGTGTGTAGGGGGAGTGTTAGTGATTTTTGAATGCTCCAAAGGAAAGAGGGTTGGGGAAGCCACAAGTCTTGGGCTTCTTGGAGGAGCCAGACTCCAGAAGCAGCTTGAATGTCTGGTGGATGGAGTGTGGAAGATGATGGGATGGGCTGTGAGGAGTTTGGTGGCACAGCCTGTGGGAGCAGTCTGAGAGGGGAAGGCGATGGATGGAGGAAGTGGGGACTGTTTGAGAAGAATGAGGATGGCTGGTGAGGGAGAAGACCTTCCATGGAGAAGAAGGTAGTTAAGACCTCACACTACAGAAGTTCATGTCCTCACAGCAGGAGGCCATTCAGGCCAAAACTGACAGGTGAATGGACCATTCCTGTAGCCTGGGAACCCCAGCCAGCATTCAAGGCTCACCGAGTGCATATGGCACTGAATGCTTTTGATTCACCTTTGGTACTTTTGGCTGGCTCTTCTGCGGGCTGATAACAAGTTGGCCTTCTGAGGGAGGGTGGAAAATCCTAACCCTTTTCTACCAGGAACTGTTTGAGCATGGGATTTGAAGAGTGGTCTGTAAGTTATTCCTAGAACAAGAAGTTAAAAGGAGTTTTCCATGGACAGCGATTCCTAACAGGGAGAGACTGAGAGTCAGAAAGTCTGAGTGAAGAAAATTCCACCTTCTTCAAGATCTACCACAACTTGTTTCCCCACCAAGTCTTTGTCGTAGTGCCAGCCCTCAGCTGATTACCTTATCTCTTTCTTAGAGGCCATATGACTTAATTTGATTACACATTACTGTATATACCACTTCCTTGTCCTGGGGATCCTGACCCACACTTCCTATTGATCTGTTACTGCTTATCAAGATGCTGAGTACAAGCCAGGGATTCAGTAATTATTCACTTGGTTGGAGACAGGGCTCTTGACTGGTTCTACTGGGTTTAGTTCTGGAGCCATAAAGGATGGCTAGACTATAGCGAGCCCACGGGAACCCAACAGTGCAAGTTAGTGCTCAGTGGGTCTCAGCTGAGTGGCACTGCCCTCCAGGGTGTGTTTAGAAACGCTGAGGAGGGAGGTTTAACTGTTACCTATGTCTTGGGAACACTCAAGGCACTTAGCATGTGGGGACGAGGATGTTAGCTATCCTGCAGTCTTGCAGACAGTGCATTGAAGAATTGTTTTTCCACTCTTGGTTGTTGGTACAACTCGTGTGAATTTGTTACGGGTATGGGAGAGGCTAGTTGGGTGTCTTCTGTAGGTAGGAAGGCGTTCTTGCCTCCTGTTCACCTCTTTCTGGGAAGAGTGAGGAATTACTTTTGCACATGGCACATATCTCTCAGACTGAGAGCTGTGTCTGCCAGTACACCTCTGGTTACCTGCCAGACTGTAGGGAGGTTTTCGTGTTCTCTTCACTACCCACCCACTTTTCAAGGCACATTTGTGAGAAAGTGGTGGAAACCTGCAGAACCTGGGCTTTCGTTCCCAGGAGCTCAGAGAGGAGCCTTCAAGGAAACAGCTGAACAGGGAACTCCAAGAGCAGAAGTAGGGTATGAGCAGTGTTAGAGAGAGAGAGGCCAGGGTATCTGTTTCCTCGCTCGTGTCTGTTCTTTTGCATGTCCCCTCAAAGCTGGAAGAAGGAGTCTCATTTCAGATCAGTTGCTAACAAACTGAGAGGCGTACTTGCCCTTGCCCTCTCAGTTCTTACCCCAGCTTTCCCTACCCCTCTACCTTGTGGGGAAGTCTGAGAGGGCAGAAGACACCTTGCCACGGTGTACCGGGCCACAGGAGCCAAAGGTGTGCAGCAGGACTTGATAGACAATTGTGTTTGTTTAGCTGAGGGTCAGAGCAACTGGCGAAGTCCCTCCAACCTTAGCAAGGCCGTGGGCACTGCTGTGGGACATGCTCAAGGCAGGTTGGGCACAGGAACATGTGGGCCAGAGTCTGATTTTATGGCCCTTGAATCCTCTCTCATAAGCCCTTCTTTTCCTATCTTTCTTCAGTTCAGTACAAAGGATGCTTTGATATGAGTCATTTGTATTTTAATGCGTTCATTTCAGAAGGGGGTTTGGAGCTGGACCGAGGAGTACTCACTGTGTGCTAGGTCCTGTCCTTGTGTGATCTCAGTTTCCCTCACAGTAGCCCTTTGAGAGGTGGATGATGGATGAATCACACTTTCAACAAGAGAAACTACTTGGAAGTTCAGTAACCTGTCTGAGATCTGAAGTTGGACAGTCAGTGAGCAGATAGGCCTAGTTTGGGTCTCAGATCTGACTCACCACAGAAAAGAGCTTTTGTTAATTGCCTATAATTGGAGACAAGGGGGTATGGGAGTGGGCATTGAAGGGAAGGCAAGAGGGCAGGAGGGCAGTGTCTGGTCAGCATCTTGTACTGTTTTCTGCTTGTTTCAGCTGCAAATGTGTAAGATTTTTATGACCTGTGGCAAATGGGTTTTGTAGGTTTGCTGAGGACTTGTGAAGTCTTTGGTAACTTTTAGGACATGGCTCATTTAATGGATTAGAGACAGCCAGTGTGAAAATGGTCTCTGCCCTCTAGGAGCACATGGTTCAGATCTCCAGGTCTGTGTCTTAAAAAAAAAAAAAAAGATTTATCTTTATTTTGCATATATGAGTGTTTGTCTGCATGTGTGTATGTGATATATGTGTGATGCACTGTGTGCATGCCTGGTGCCCATGGAAGCTGGAAGAAGGAACTGGAGTCTCAATTACAAGTGGCTGGGAGCTTCCATATGGGTACAAGGAACTGAATCCAGATTCTCTGCCAGAGCAGCAAGCATTCTTAACCATTGGGCCATCTCTCCAGCTTCTAAAAACAAAACAAACAAACAAACAAAAAAAAAAAAACCCCTTTAAATGGTTAAAATGTGTAACGTCGCATTTACATTTAGTATTTTTTAAGTGTACGGTTTTGCAGCATTAAGTAAATTCCGTCACCATTCTCCAGATGTTTTCCTGTGTCTCTGAGTCCATCAAACACTGTTCTGTGTCCTGCTTCCCCGGCCCAGACTTCTTCCCTTTTTGTTCAGAATTGAGCAGAGGACTGGACATCGACAGATGCTTAATAGTTGTCAAATCAGGCGAAGTGAACTGTTTCAGAGCCATCAGCTGACTTAGAACATGGCCCTCGCTGCTGGCGGTGATGCACACTCATGGGCCTTTGAAAGGGGCTTCCAAAGAAAGGGCGTCTTGGAATCACAGGGGATTGAGTGGGCAGTTAGAAGAGAAATGGTTTCTGTATTCTGCCCCACGTAACTTGCAGGAACTCCTGGCCATGCTGTTGTTCTTGTATCTGTCATCAGCTCTTTATTTCATGTCATCCTGGTGCTCTGAGGGGCTTGTGTTAAAGCAGTGGTTCTCAACCTTCCTAATGCTGTAACCCTTCAATATAGTTAGTTCCTCATGTGGTGACCCCACCCATAAAGCAAAAATTTGTCGCTACTTCATAACTGTAATTTTGCTACTGTTATGATTTGTAATGTAAATATCCGTGTTTTCTGATGATCTTAGGCAACCCCTGTGAAAGGGTCATTCTACCCCCAAAGGGGTAGTGACCCCACAGGTTAAGAACCAGTGTGTTAGAAAAAGCTGGAAAGAAGACCATTTAGAGGGTGAAGATAATACAATTTAACAGCTTTCTGCTTTTGTGCATGAGGTGGGTGCATGTGCTACTGGAACAATTTAGAGTGAGGTCAGGCTCTGCTTTCCTCTGAGATGCTCACACCGGTGGGTGATCACAGCAGTGGACAGACTCAAAGCATGACCCAGAAATAGCTTGTGTATCTTAGAACAGCCCTGCCGACCTAACTTTTCTTGTCCATGCAGTCTAACAGTTTATTCTTTGACCTTTGGTGGGATGTGGGAAACATGAGAGAGAGAAGTCTTGGTATTCGAGTAAGCCAGGAAGAGTGGTGGCCTCGGAGGTGAGATGCAGGCAGTAGAGGCCTGCAGGTCATGATTTGGAGGTAGTAACTCAAGGGCACATGTGGGTAGGACTGTGCCCTAGATTATCACTCAGAAGCCTGCCCTCCAGACCTCCCCACTTTCTCAAGATAGCGTTGATCCAAAGTAAGGGGAGTCTGTAGATCAAAAGGTCCTTTTCTCTGTTTTAGAGGGACTGCATGTATTTAGCCCAGTATGAATTGAGGCTGATTTGCTTTTCTTGGATGGAGGTTACCCCGCCCTACTGCTCCGAGTCTGAATAAGGAAATGTTCTGTCACTTCTCTTAGAACTTGTCTTCCATGGGTGTCCTCCTGCAGTCTGGCATGTTGTTGACACCTGCATCCTGATAGAGGCAAACGGGACTTTACTGCTTGTTGTCCAAAGCAGAGCACCCACCGGCCACCTTGCATTTGAAGAGTTGGCAGCAGAAGGCCAAGGCTCTAGAGCTAGAGCTGACTTCTGATACTTAGGTGCTTGGTAACCTGTTGGATTGCCCAGCCCCTGGCATATTTGAAGTGTTCGTGAGTGCTGGTCATCCTGGGGTCCTAGGTGTGTAGTCTGTTCAGCAGGTTAACAATGAGTACTTCGCTATTCCCCTGTCCTGGCTTCATGACCTCATGGAGTAAAGTTGATGTCTAGCGAGTTCCCAGTTGGAGGCCTGCCAGGATGAGGGCCTGCTCATCTTCCATAGCTGCTTTTGAGCAACAAGATCCATGGAGTGGGAGTGGCGACCGGAGACCCGGTACTCCTTTCCATTCCAACTCTAGCATAAGTCTCTCCCGGACTTGGTTTCCTCCCCTGCAAAATGAGGGGGTAGGAACTCAGTGGCTTCCAGTCAGAGTCTCAGTCAAAATCACCTGCACATAGCCGGGCCTTGTCCAGGTGATTCACCACACTTAGGGTGGGGCCCTGGTGTCTTGGTTTCTTGTCCAGAACTGCAGAACCAGACTCGGGACCCAAAACTCCTTCCGTAACTCTGAGTTCATATTATAAGGTGTTTTGTTTGTTCTTTTTTAGTTGTGTGGGGTTTTTTTGTTTTTGTTTTTTGACAGGACCTCACTGTGTCACCTTGGCTGACCTAGAACTCGCTCTGTAGACCAGGCTGGCCTTGCATTCAGAGATCCACCTGCCTCTGCTTCCCAAGTCTGGGATTAAAGGCGTGTGCCTCACCTGGGTTTATTCTTACCATTGATTTAGACATGCAGATCAGCCAGGCATGGGTTCTCTGTTGGAGGGAAACTCCACTGTGTGTTACACCAGGCAAAGCAGGAGTTGAGAAGAATGATATGATCTTGGAGAGGCATGGGGAGATTGCAGGTGGGCATGCTGTTGGGGTGCAGGCATGGGGTGGAATGAGGGACACAGAGTAAAGGGAAGGTGACTTTTGGGGTGTTGAGAGCCGAGAGACTATCCAGACTATCTCTTGGTGCTGAGAGGAAGGAATAGGCAGGACCAAGGGAGGATTGACTTTGGAAGACCAAGTATTTACTTGGATTTTGAGGATTGGGGGTGGGGCTGTAATAGGCTTTGGCAATAGGCTTGGATTCAAATCCTGCTACTCACAGTGTGATCTTTGGCAGACAGCCAGCACTCCACGCCTAGTTTTTATCCTTTATAAAACGAGGATAATAAAACCCATATAATAGGGCTGTGGAGAGTATCAAATGAAAGAGCTTAGCCTGGTAGATGCTTATTAGATGGGGGTCATTGTGAAGCCCCTTCTCTTATTGAAGAGAAGGAATCTACAGCTCAGTTAACATTCTCTCCTGACTTAGTGTTTTGTTTAAGAAGGAGAAAACTAGCCAGTCAATTGATTTCATAATTGCTGTAATGAGTCACAGCCCCAGGTGTAGGTCTGGAATTCTGGAGCCTGGCTCCCATTTGCTTGTCCAGGAGCTTTCCAACAGCTCCTGAAAGTCTTCCAATGTCCCCGGGAGAAAGAATGACTTGAAAATCTTATCCAAACATGAAACTCCTGTTTGACTTGCCCCTTGAGTCAGGATTCCCAGCAATTGGCCCTGCCTCTGTGTGTGTGTGTGTGTGTGTGTGTGTGTGTGTGTGTGTGAGTGAGAGAGAGAGAGAGAGAGAGAGAGAGAGAGGGAGGGAGGGAGGGAGGGGGGGGGGAGGGAGAGAGAAAGCTGTGGACCCACCCAGAGGAAGCACTCAGCCGGAGGGGACAGTCCGGTGGGGGTACAGTTGGCATGTGAGAGGTAGGGCATCTGTATAAGCATGCAAGAGCTTATGTGAGGCTCAGACTCAGGGCTGCGCAGTGGAGACACAGTCTTCCCTCGGAGTCCTCGAGCCTCCCTGCCCTCTAGCCTTGACTGGGTTAACTCTTAACTGTGCCTGTGGCTCCAGTTGAAATGCCATGTCCTTAGCTGCCCTCCCTTCCCTATCATGTCTTCCTAACAGTACTCTGTCCTTTTTCTTTGCTTTCTTACAGCCATGTAACTATATCTTCCTTCAATAGATGCTTTGCCAAGTAGACTGTGAACTCCCTGAGGGAAGGGACTCTTTCTGTTCTGTGTATTACCTGCCACATTCCAGATTCTGCAGCCTCTGCATCCCAGCTACTTCATTTAAATACATAAAAGATTTATTTTATGCATTTGAGTGTTTGCCTTTGTGTATATCCGTGCATTGCATGCATACTAACCTGAGGAATTAGAAAAGAGCATGGGAACCTGCAGCCAGAGTCACAGATGACTGTGTGTCTAGGACTATGGGTGCTGGGAACTGAATTCATCCTCTGCAAGAGCAGCAAGCACTCTTAACTGCTGAGCTGGCTTTCCACTGTTGTCCCCACCTAAGAACAGGCTAGCTTTGAACTTGTTATGTAGCACGGTGACCTTGAACATTTGGTCTTCCTGCCTCCCCTCTTGAGTGCCGAGATTACAGGTGTGCACCATCTCTTCCAGTTTTGTGAGATGCTGAGGATGGAATCTGGGGTTTCATGCATGTTAGGCAAGCATTCTCCCAACTGAGGTACACCCCCAGCACTGGGCACTGGATGTGTATTATTTGTGTGTGTGTGTGTGTGTGTGTGTGTGTGTGTGTGTGTAGGTCTGAGGACAACTTCACAGAGTCATTTTTCCCCTTCCACCTTTACATGTGCTCCAGGGAATGCACTCAGGTTCCCAGGCTTTCGCAGCAAGCTCCTTTACTCACTAATGGGTGTTTATTGAGTGAATGCGTGAACTGGCCCACAGAGTTGGTGTGAAAAGGGGTCAGAGAAGGTTTTGCAGGCACAAGAAGAGAGCCAGGCTGGTGAAAAGTCAGAAGGCTGTGTGGGTGCTGTCCTGCTGGTCAGGATGATCCTTCTTAGGTCCTTTTAGCTGTAATTTCTTCTGGGTTGGTTCTTGGTGGAGCCAGGAATATCTGGTCTCCACCCTGTGGAGAGTAACCCCAGCCTTCCTTTCTAAACCTGTGATTCAGACACTCTTTCTTCCACACCCTGCTGGCCCTACCCTCTACCTGCTCTTCTTCCCTGATTCAGCCTGGCACCCTGTGCTCATTTCTTGATTCTCTTTGTTGGCCTCTGAACACTTTAGAACCTTCCAGTAGGCTGTTGTCTGAGGGAAGGGAGGGGTCCTCACCTTCTGCCCTTCTCATCTGGCCTCACCTTTCTGTCTCCAGAGGTGCTGGGGATTGAACCCGGGGCCTCCTCTGTGTTAGGCACGTGCCTGCCCTCTGAGCTATACCCCAGCGCCCCTTTTACCTCTTGTTGGAGACAGGGTCATGAGTTGCCCAGACAGGCCTGAGCTCTGCCTCTGTCTCCTGGGGAGCTGGGATAACAGGCTTGTGTCAGCAGCAGACCCAGCTGCTCCTTTTTTAAAAAACTCTTTTTCTTACCTCTCTTATGACATCCTGTTGGATTTCTTGTATAATTAGAGCAATGTAGAGCACAGGCAGGGCATGGGTCTCTTCCCTGGCTCTGTGGACACTTGATTTGACAGTAGGAGGCTGGCAAAGAGGCATAATGATTTGTTTGTGCTGCAGTTGAAAATCAGCAGGGAGAAGCCTTGTTATTACCCAGCCCCTGATTACTGGTCTAGTCCTCCTCCGTTAGTTTAGTATCTGCCAGAGTGAATGGGTCTGGTGTCTTGTGCCTCCCTCCCTGCCAGGCACAGAACCTACCATCTCCTTTCTTACCTGACTCTTCTCAGTTCTGCTCATACTGTTTTCTTTCTCCTGAGCTGCTCCTTTTTACTCTGAATACAAGAAACATCAACCATCTTAGAAAACCACCTCTTGCCACAGTTCCTCTGTTATGTGGAGGTCGATTCTTCACAGTGACTAATGCAAATTTGTAGCATGTTATGGGCTTGAAGGTGTTAAGAAAGAGGCTATGTATGAGAGGTTAAATGACGTGCTCATTTGTCTAAACTACATAAAGGATCAGAGCTGGTACCCAGACTTTTAGTTTTTGGCACCATCAGATCCTTAACTAACGGCTGCCTGTCTTTGCAGCCTGAGCTCCTGACTTTCCATACCATACAAAGTCTGCCCTTTGGCGTCCTCTGAGTAGGACCAATAGGCTGTTGTCTGGGGCGGGGAAGGAGGCCGTCACCTCTGCCCTTCTCATCTGGCCTCGCCACCTTTCTGCCCCCATGGTGCTGTGTTAGGCTCGAGCCTGCCCTGAGCTACACCCCAGCGCTCCTTTTACCCGTTGTTGGAGACAGGGTCATGAGTTGCTCAGACAGGCCTTGAGCGTGTGGTCCTCTACCTCAGTCTCCTGAGGAGCTGGGATAACAGGTATGTGCCAGCAGACCCAGCTGCTCCTTGAACTCTGTTCTTCAGGAAGACTGGGCTTCACCTTTCTGTCCTGCTGCCTGTGGTCTCCGGGCCCTTACTCTAGTGTTACTGTTTAGGCTTTGCCAACCATAGGAAAGGTCTCTCCTTTGGGGGGAAAATCTGCTTTCTGGTAATACCTACTCACCAAGCATGTAAATCATAGGGTACTGATCCATATGAGCCCCCCCCCCCCCCCCCCCCCCCCCCCCCCCCCCCGCAAGTCACTTTTAGAAAACCTTGTTTTCTTTCCTCCTTTTCTGGAGACTCATGTAGCCCAGGTTGACTCAGACTGTGTAACTGAGGATGACCTTAAGCTTCTGCCCTCCTACTTAGGGCTGGAACTGTAGGCAGGTGCCACCATCTGCCTCCTTTTGTGTGGTGCTAGGAAGCAAGCTCAGGGCTTAATATATGCTGGGCAAGCACTCTACCAACAGCGACAGCCCAGCCTTTGAAGTGTCATTTCCCCTTCATGGTCATCTTGAAAGGATGGTGATAACCCCAATCTAGTGTTAGAAACCACCGCTTTAAGGAACAGTTTTCGTTTATTTCTGTTTGTGTGACAGAAAGTTCAGCCCTGACCATCAACAACTTGTTCTAGCAGAATAGACAGGCAAAGAGTTAGTTTATAAATATCTGATTGGTATCCTGAAAGGGTGGCCATAGGGTACTTTGGTTTGGAACCGGGACACTTCCTGTAGGTAGCCATGTTTAAATTGAGATCTAGAGGGCTGGGCATGAGCCATCCAGGTACTGCAGAGGGGAATGATTAACTTGAAAATGGAGAGCATGTGTAAGACAGGCTGAGGTGCAGTAGACCTGAGAGAAACCCAGTAATGTGTGGGCCTCCTGCCCACATGGGCAAGAAACAGAGGGGCACCACGAGTATGGGTAAAGCTCCCGGTAATTTAAAAGCATTTCAAATTTTATTTTATGTGTTACATGTGGGTGTTGGAGGACAGGTGCATTTGGCTTTAAATTCGGGTCATCAGGTCTGTGTACAAGCGCCTTAGCTATTGAGCTGTCTCGCTGGCCGAAAAGTGAGAGATATGGAGGCACTCACTCTCAGTGCTTACTGGCTGACTCATGGTGGGCAGGCACACTGATGTTGGACTGTCTTCAAGCAGTGGGGCGTCATGCTGGTTTGGGAGCAGAAAAGAAAGCTTAGTTAAGGAGGTTAAGTGTGCAGGGGCAGCTGAAGGGAGAGGTGGGGAGGGAGGGTCTGTAGGAGAGAGGGGTAGAGGGGTAGGTTTTGTAGAGCAGAGGGGTCTGAAGTGGCAGCTGACAGAACTGGAAGACATGGAAGGAATAAACTGAGGACGAGGAGGAGAAAGGACCGGGTAGGGCACACAGGGAGGGTGACAGAGCAGGGCGTCAAGGGGGTCGGAGAGAAAAGACGCTGTGGCTGATGAGTGGACCAGGGGCCGTGACCCGTATGTCATACACAACCTCCCCTTCTGTGACTCACCTTTCCAGCCGCAGAGGGGCTCAGAAAGCAGGGTTGAAATGCACTGAATCTCAGTGTCTGGGTTTATGGGTCTGTCCTCAGATGATCTCATTCCTCAGCACCAAATACATGTAAAGAGACAGACTGAGAACTTTGATTTTAAAATTAAAGCATTTTGGCCAGGGGGTGGTGGCGCGCACCTTTAATCCCAGCACTGGGGAGGCAGATGCAGGAGGATCTCTGAGTTTGAGGCCAGCCTGGGCTACAGAGTGAGATCCAGGACAGGCACCAAAGCTACACAGAGACACCCTGTCTGGGGGGGGTGTGTGGGGGTGTACTTGTGCGAATGGAGCTCATGGTGGCATATCACTGTGCCTTTAGCAAGCCATTGTATTCAGAAGAACCGCACCCATCAGCCTCCTTTCCTGCCTCCCTCTGCTGAAAGAACTGAATGAAGCTGGATTCAAGACTTCCCAAAGCAGGAAGCCTGGGAACGGACGAGCTCCTCCCGGGAAGGTCCTGGGGAACTGTGCTCTCCACATCCAGCACTGCAGCTAAACTCCATGTCCTTGTAGCTGCCAGGTCCAGGCAGACCTTTTGTTTGCCTCCAGCCCCAATGAGTGGCTGGAGTGTTGTTCTCATTGCCTTGGAGTCTTGTAGATTTCTTAGACCTGTTAAGGATGTTTCAGAGACCGGGCTAGTGAGTGGCTGATCAGGTAAAGGTACTGTTGCCAAGCCTAACAACCTGAGTCCTGTTCCCCAGGACCCACATGATAGACAGAACAGCCCCCCACAAGTTGTCCTCCTGCACATTCTGTACCAAGCTAGTTATTCTGACACACTCAGCAGCGAACAAGAGACCCTGTGTCAAATGAGGTGGAAGGAGAGGACCTATGATCTAGAGTTGTCTCTGACCTCCACACATAATGGCATGCATGCACCCTTACCCACACAAATGCTTTTTGGTAGCTAGCAAAATAATTGACTGTTGACATGAGGTCTGTAATCAAGGATTAGGAGGAGGCCCTTGGGAAAGATGGGTACATGGCTCAGGCTGCTGAGTGCCAGGTCTGGTTGAGATGCAGGACAGATTTGGAGAGCAAGAACTCGGGCACTTCCTCCAGGGAGTTTCCCAGCAAGTAAATGTGCAGTCACAATGCCTTGTGATCCCTGCTGTGAGGGAGCCAGGGTGTGTTTCTGCCCTCCACTTCCTCTTTGAGAAAATGGACAAAGTGTGGTGCACACATTCCTAAAAAGTCTTGGGCAGGGGTCTCCTGGTCTCCCCTGCGCCTAAAACCTGTCCCTGTAAATTCCTTCAGTATAACAGGATGTTTTTATTTTCAGAAATCCTGTATTGGTTCTTAAAACCAGTGAGAGGGGGTGTTAGGATGGTCAGCCTAGAGACTTCACACGCTGCCTGGAGAGTTGATTCCATGGTGGTGGTCTCACTTCTGGTCCTTTCCTGCAGGATAGGGGAGGGGCAGTCTCTGCAGCTTGCAGCGACATCTCCCAGTTTGGAGGTGGGGGGCAGTCCTGCCAGGAGAGTGTGGGTAGGAGAGGGCAGATATATCAGAGCCCAGGCTGCCTGCTGAGAACCAGCAGGAGGAGGGCATCTTTGAAAGCTTTGTTCAGCCTGTGGGCCTTCTCTTGGCACTGTGTGGCTCAGAAAAGGAGGACAGACAGAATTTGGTCCAGCAATAAGAGGCCCTTTCTCTCGTTTTGTGGAGATTCCTTCACATACCCTGAACACTTCATGTCCTAGCTAGAGGCCCTTATTTTAAGAGGACTAGGGAGGGGAGACCAATGGGTGGTACCTCCTATGCCCTGGTAGCTTGGCTCATCTCTGCCACCCCCCCCCCTTTTAAATTAATTTATTTTTATTTCATGTGCCTTGATGTTTTGCCTGCATGTATGTCTGTGTGAAAGTGTCTGATACCCTGGAACTAGAATTACAAACAGTCATGAGCTCCTATGTGGGTTCTGGGAATTGAACCTGGCCCTCTGAAAGAGCAGCCAGTGCTCTGAACCACTGAGCCATCTCTCCAGCCTCCACCTCTGCCTTTAAAGTAATATCAGTAATAATAAACTCTAATTGGGACACACTGCCAGCCCGGGTCCTGGTACTTTGTAGGCATAACCTCACTGAAAGTTTAGACCAGCCAGGGATTTGTTCTTGACTTGCTGATGGAAACACAGATACTGAGCTGGCCAGTGAGTAGGGAATCAAGAGCAAGTCTCTGAAAAGTCACCTGGGCCATTGACTTCCATGTTCCCTCTTTCTGACTCTTCCCATAGGACATTGACTCTGACCATGCAGGGAACAGGCATCTAGCCAAAGTGATAGCCTTCCCTTCCACTCATGGCCTGATTGACACACCTCCTTCCCCTCAGCATCCCAGTCCTTGTTGAAGTGATGACACTTGTTCTCTCTCCTGCCAGGACCCTGCAGGGATTAAAATAATTTTAGGGTTGGGGGTTTACAACATGAGGATCTGTATTGAAGGGTGGCAGCATTAGGGAGGTTGAGAACCACAGCCCTAGACAGACAGACATTTCACTTCTCAGAGCCTTGGTTTTCTTATCTGCCCAGCCTTCTGCAGGTCTGAGGCACAAATGAGATAATGACTGAAATCACTTTAGCAATTGCAGAGTGCTGGGCAATAGGGCGAAGGAAGCAGCCATGAGATGATAAACCAGTTCCCCTCACTGTATGGAGAGCCTGTTCCAGTTTATTATTCATTTATTTACAGGCAGGGGCGCGGGGTGTGTGTGGTGGTGTGTGTGTGTGTGTGTGTGTGTTCCCTATGTATCCCTGGCTGTCCTGGAACTCACTCTGCAGACTAAGCTGAACTCAGAGATTCTTCTGCCTCTGCCTGAGGAGGGAGCTTGTTCCATTTTATTATTTATTTAGAGACAGGGTTTCTTTCTTTCTTTCTTTTTTTTTTTTTTTTTTTAAGATTTATTTGTTTATTTTGTATACAGCATGTATGACTACAGGTCACAAGAGGGTGCCAGGTCTCATTACAGATGGTTGTGAGCCACCATGTGGTTGCTGGGAATTGAACTCAGGACCTCTGGAAGGGCAGTCAGTGTTCTTAACCTCTGAGCCATCTCTCCAGCCCAAGACAGGGTTTCTTTGTGTAGCCTTGGCTGTCCTGGAACTCACTCGGTAGACCAAGCTGAACTCAGAGATCCTCCTGCGTCTGCCTGAGGGTTAGGGGCTAGTGCTGGGATTAAAGGCAAGCGCCGCTACCTCCCACCTGGTGTTTTGTTTTGGTTTTTTAGTTTGTTCCATTTTAAAAATGCAGGCCTTTACTTAACTTGGAGGTCATTTGGGAAGGAGGCCTAGAGAGATAAAGGCAAGAACTAATTCAGCTGCCTGGAAGATTTTCGGGATTTCCAGACCAAGGACGGGGTGGCTAGAATGACCCCTGCCAGCAGTCTCCTCCAGCCCTGGAGCCTGCAGCTCTCTTTCCCTTAGAAAGCTCTGGAGGCAGGCAGGACTTCAGCTGCAAGCTGTTTATCTTTCAGGTTTTTTCAGTTTATTTTTAAAATTTCTGACTGATGGTATTTATTTTTCCTTGTCCCTTCTCCACTTCCCCAGCTCAGAAAGGGACCATCTGTCCTTGCCTGTGGCCGTTTTAGAAGCCCATCAGGCTGCTTGGGTTGTGGTTCCTTCTCTTTTCCTCCCTCCCCTGCTGCCTGCCTGCCTGTGTGCCCTGCACTGTACTGTCAACCTTCTGCATGTAGCTCTCATGTGGTGGGCCATCTGGGAAGACCTCTGGATGACTCAGGCAGCCAGCCTAGGACCCCTTCTGAGTCTGCAAAGTCTGTGGGGAGCCCCGGCATGGGGACAGCAAAACCAAAGTATGGAAGTCGGGGAGACTCCTCACGTCCTTGCAGCAGGCAGGGCGCCCCTGTGCTCTGACTGGTATTTGATGAGAATGGCATCTGTGTTCATGGATGTATCCTGTTCTAGCTTGTTTCTGTGTCTGCATGTATCTGCAAGAGTGAGCATGTGTGCGTATGAGTGTGTGTGTGTGTGTTATGAGTTATGGCCATCCTTCCTTATGTAAATACCCACCTTGGTTTCTTTGCCTCTCCTGTAGAGCTTACTTGATTACTGTAAAAACACCTCAGAACGTGAATACACAGAAGGTGGGCATGTTACTGTGTGCAGTCAGAATACAGAGAGCCAATCAAGTTTCCCAGTATGAGGGGGAGGCCAGCAGAGCTGAGAGTCCATTTTTGACAATGAGGAAATCTGGGAACATGGGTTTTGGAAGGCTTAGTAAGTGGGCATGCTGACTGATGGGACTTTGGTGAGGGCGTTAGCCTTGGGGACTTTTGCACATTCTCTTCTCTCCAGGTGCAGGCTCACTGAAGAGGGGTCCTCTGGTCCTCTAGGGAGCCCTTCTCATCCACTCTCTTTCTCCTCAGATATCTAACCGATCTCCCGCTTTGGCCTGTGAGCTGGTGGAGGTGGTTGGCAATGGAACCTATGGGCAGGTGTACAAGGTGAGACCTGAAACAAAAATCAACCTTCAAACCAGCGGGGGGCCTCTTTAGCAGAACGTAGGAAGTGAGTCCTGGGTCTGGCAGTCTGAGGGAAGCTCCAGGAGATGACAGTCTGGGCCCCTCAGAGAGGGAGGAAAGCACAGACCACAAGAGAGCGCAACAACAGAAAGAAGAAGGGAGAGCTCATCTCTGAGTGCAGACACACTCCTGGGTGTGGCAGGAACTTGGCTGCAGCTGGTGGTTGTGGGATAGGAAGCAGGAAGAGCACATGGGGATGTGGGTGTCAGAGCTCACCTAGAAATTCACAGTCCGTGCCAGAAGGGTGCATTGACACCTCCCAAGACCACAAAGACTTGGGGTTGATGGGACCTCACTGGTGGCCTGCAGGAAAGGAAGCAGCTTTCTTGGCCTCTAGCAGCTGCTTGCAAGCAGGGAGCCAGCCAGAGCTCCAGCCCCCTGCTTTTGAGCTGCTTCTCTTCCCCACAGAAGTGGCATTTCCTCTGCCCCTGATAGCTTTTCAGCTTGGCCAGCTCAGCCCTCTCAAGTGGCCGGACCTCCGCCCATACATGAAATGTCCACAAAATGAAGGGGATGTTTAGTGGGTGCTGCCCCCAGACATTTAGTCTGCTGCTTCATCTCAAGGCACAGCTCCTGACATTTCCACGGGTGCCCTGCCTCTGAGTCTCCTGGTCACTGGGACTACCAAGCTCCCTCATCTGCCCCTTTCCCTTTGTAAGCATGGGCTTTGGGGGAGCAGACGTGCACAGCTCCTGCTGAGTTGTCTCTGTATAGACAGCTGTGCTTTTCTGTGCTTGGGGTCGTGGGTGACTGGCTGGCTGCTGAAGACAGGACTCGGGTGGCAGTGCCCATGTCCTTCCCATGAACAGCTACTGTCCAATCCTGCTCTTCTCTGGAAGCCTGGGACTTACCTGTCTAAGCCATTAATGGTTCTTAAAGGATTTTGGAAGGGTGGGCGGGGCGGGGTTGGAATTGAGGCACAAACACTGAAAGGTTTCCCACTATTGACACTGATGACTGTAGGTGCGGCGGCACGCACGCACACACGCACGCACGCACGCACGCGGCAGCTGGCCCCTTTGTTTACCTGCCTTTCCTGCACTCAGCTGTGCGTCTCTTCTTTCCCTAGTAACATAAAACCCCTTGGGCATGAGATAGATCCGGGGAAAGGCCTCCTTCCTAGGGTAGCTGGGCCAGGAAAGCACCGGACATTTTATCTTAACTAGATGGAAGGGCTAGCTCCTTTCCAGCCTTCACCAGGTTA
This sequence comes from Onychomys torridus, assembly GCF_903995425.1. Lineage (NCBI taxonomy): Eukaryota > Metazoa > Chordata > Mammalia > Rodentia > Cricetidae > Onychomys > Onychomys torridus. Next base: position 58,827,479 of record NC_050450.1, read on the forward strand.
TGGAGAAGTCCTCGCTAGGGAGGCCGGAACAGAGGAGTGGTATCTGTCCTGCACCTCAGGTGTTGAGAGCCTTCATCTTTGTTGAACTCTTATATTTACGGTCTAGAAATATCTGGGCAGTTTTGTGTTAGCTGTGATGGCTCAGAAGCCTCCCTTCTGCCTTCTGCTTTGTAAAGCAAGGCATCTAACCACATGAAGGGTACATCCTAAGGGGGAGAAACACTGAGAGACATGGCTTTTCCCAGACTCACTCCCTCTCCATTAGTTTCCTAAATGAGCATATATCCTGACCCCTCCACACTCACTATACTTGGATTTCTTACAGGGTCGGCATGTCAAGACTGGGCAGCTGGCTGCCATTAAGGTCATGGATGTCACAGAGGTAGGGAATGAGGTTGGGGAGGGTGGGGCTGGCATCGAAAGGGGGCTGTAGGGTCTTGGGCCTTACCTCCCGCTTTTGTCTAGGATGAGGAGGAAGAGATCAAACAGGAAATCAACATGTTAAAAAAGTACTCTCACCATCGTAATATTGCCACCTACTACGGGGCCTTTATCAAGAAAAGCCCTCCTGGGAACGATGACCAGCTCTGGGTAAGAAATGCCCTTCCCGCCCCTCCCAAATTTTTCTGCCCTAAGTCGCTCCTGTGGAACTCAAGGCCAGTATCTGTTGTGACATCCCTGCCTACATTGTGGATCCAGAGGAACCTCATGGCTCACACAGAACTCTGCTTTTCAGTCTTGTGTGCCCAATGTCTTGTCCCCTTGTGTGTTTAGTGACAGGGATCCTAGGATTTGGCCCTTCCACCCCACACTTTACCCTGACTAGTCAGCAAGCGCTTCTTTTGGGGGAGGGGGGAGCGTGGTTTTTTTGGTTTTTCGAGACAGGGTTTCTCCATGTAGTTTCCATGCCTGGCCTGGATCTCACTCTGTAGACCAGGCTGGCCTTGAACTCACAGAGGTCCGCCTGGCTCTGCCTCCTGAATGCTGGGATTAAAGGTGTGCACCACCACCGCCTGACTCAGCAAGCACTTTTTTTTAAAGATTTATTTATATTATGTATACATTTGCACAGTGAAACTCTAAAAGGAAGGCGAAGGAGAAGGAGATGAGGAGAAAGAGGAGGGCACAGAAAAACAAAAAAAAGTAACACAGAAGCAAATGTCAGTCTCATTACCAAGTTAAAAAATATAAATTAAACAAAATTAACATGCTATTTTTCCCCAGTTAGGAAACCTGTGTTTACAGAAACAGTTAAATGGGAAAGTTATATGACTAAGCTAGGCACAAATTGAGAGATCCTTTCTTTTTGTTAATATTTTGTATTTTATTATTATTATTATTATTACTGTTGTTGTTGTTGTATTTTTCGAGACAGGGATCTCTGTGTTGTTTTGGTGCCTGTCCTGGATCTTGCTCTGTAGACCAGGCTAACCTTGAACTCACTGCCTCCCGAGTGCTGGAATTAAAGGCCTGTGCCACCACCATCGCATGGAGAAAAAAAAAAAAAGATTTATTTATTTATTATGTATACAGTGTTCTGTCTGCACATATCCCTGCAGGCCAGAAGAGGGCACCAGATCTCATTACAGATGATTGGGAGCCACCATGTGGTTGCTGGGAATTGAACTCAGTACCTCTGGAAGAGCAAGCAGTGCCCTTAACCTTTGAACCATCTCTCCAGCCCAGCAAACACTTCTTAATCAATAAGCAATAGAATCTTGGTCATGGCCAGAAGATGGGTGTGGGAGTGAGGGGTGGTTTAGTTCTTAAGTTCTTTGTATCTTTGTACACAATATTGGGAGAGCCATAGAATCAAAGTATCTATGGGAAACAGCAGGACTCAGGCCCATCCTGGCAGTACACAGCCCTTCTGGGTGATGATTTGAACTGGAGCCTACCCAAATACCTCCTGACCCAAACCATTCCTAAGAGTCATTTGCGGGTTGGGGATTTAGCCCTGGGTTCGATCCTCAGCTCAAAAAAAAAAAAAAGAGTCATTTGCTCCCTAGCTTGGACCCTGGTGCCACGGAGTTCCTGGCTTCACCCTTTGTGGTGCTGGACACATAACCTGAGGGGAGAGCAGCAAGGGTCAACATTATGGCTATTGGGAATTTTGGAGAACATGCTGGAGGTCAGCTAGACTTTAGCTATTTAATAAGCATCTTCTATATACCCTGCAAAGCTGAGCATGAGTCATGGTTCTGGTCTCAGTGGCTCCAGAGATTTGGGAGACCTCTGAGGACTGGCAGCTAGGCAATAGTGGCCACTCTCTTGTTAATATATCGGGTTCTGGGCCTCTTCTCCGTCCACTGTGCTCTTCTGTCCCAAAAGTAGGGCACATGCAAATCACTTTGATCGCATAGCCAACATACCAGTACCAACCAGCTTGTTCCTAAATGAGATGTCGATTTTAGTGAAATTGCTCCTGAGTTCTCTCCAGCAGCACCCCGAGTGGGACCCCATCAACTTCCCTAGCAGACTCAGCCCTTCTTGCCTCTGAGTCAAGGATGTTGAGCTTTTCTGTGAAGGTCCAAATAGTAAAGGCTTTAGGCTTTGTTGGTCATGTCTGCTGTCACCATTACTCAGTTCTGCCGACACGCTGTGACAGCAACAGACAGTATATGAACAAATGAACATGGCCAGCTGAGCATAGTGGCTCACACTATAGTTCCAGCACTCAAGAGGCTGAAGGCAGGAGGATGATAAGTTTGAGGCTACCCTGGCCTACATAGAAAGACCCTCACTCAACCAAAAATAAGTGTGCCTGAATCCTCAAATTTATATTTAGGTCACTAAATGTATCATGAAATAGGACTCTGGGGTTTTGTCAGGTTTTTTTGTATGTTTCCCCCTAATCATTAAACAGTGAAAACACGCAGAGGAGGAAGCTCAGTTGGTAGAGCCCTTGCCCTTCAAGTGTGAGGACATGAGTTTGGATCCTTAGAACACATATAAATAGCTGATCATGGCAGCGGATGTTTGTGCTCCCAATGATGGTTTAAAAAAAAAAAGGGAGACAGATAGACAGATCCTTGGGAGCCAGCTAGTCTAACTTGATGAAGTTCTCTGCACACACACACTTGGCGCACATGTCCACACATACACACATGCACAGGTAGGGGTGGGTGGGGGTATATCCATTATCCATTGATTCAGGCTGGGTATAGCTCACTGGTAGGTACTTGCCTAGCACCTTGAGTTCAATCCTAGCACTCCACGTATACACAAAAAAAACTTACAGGGTTGTGTGGTGGTGCACGCCTTTAATCCCAGCACTCAGAAAGCAGAGGCAGACGGGTCTCTGGATTCAGGTCCAGCCTTGTCTATATAGTGAGTTCCAGCTAGACCTACATTGTGAGACCCTGTCCCAAACAACAACAACAACAATAAATTTCCAAAGCAGAACCAAACAACCAGGCCCACGTTCTCTGGCCGCCTGTAGTTGCTGACCTCTGTTCTGGAGCAGTGGCTCCGACAGTTTGGGTTCTAGGGAGAATGCAGTGAAAGCACAGGACACTTCAAGGAAGACAATAGATAGTCTGTATCACTGTGCTGACGCTCTGGCGTTCCTCGCTGCCAGTTCTCCCCCGTTGTGTACCCTTTCTGACCTCCGCAAGTCCTGTGGCTGCTAAGGGAGCATCCAGCCCTGCTGTTTGACTCATCCAGTTCTGGTCTCCATGCCTCTGGTCTTCCTCCAGGGCCTGTCTGGAGGCGGAGGCCTTGTCTGATGGATACTTTTCTTTCTGACTCTTTCCTCGGCGGACCTGGGACCAGCTGGTGATGGAGTTCTGTGGTGCTGGTTCGGTGACTGACCTGGTAAAGAACACCAAAGGGAACGCACTGAAGGAGGATTGCATCGCCTACATCTGCAGGGAAATTCTCAGGGTGAGCTGGAAGCCCCTCACTAGTCCTTCACTAATCCCACTGGGGAAGGCACTGGCCACTGTGAGGAGTGCCCCCCCCACACACACCCACACCCAGGACAACTCTGGCTGTGGTTGGGTATGTCTGTGCCTTCAGCCTCACTCCGAAGTGAGGACTAATAGCTAGCTTTGCACCTTCATGCTCTTTCCCCCCCTCCAGCACGGTGACCGATTCTCCCCACTCCTTTGTCCCAGGGTCTTGCCCATCTCCATGCCCACAAGGTGATCCACCGAGATATCAAGGGGCAGAATGTGCTGCTGACAGAGAATGCTGAAGTCAAGCTAGGTACTGTGGGTCCTTCTGAGGCCCTTTCGCTGTCAAGCCAGGGAACAGGGTCCCCTTCCTCAAATGTCTGGCTTAGGTCCAACTGCATTTGTGCTGAGGGGGCCTCTTCCCTGTCCCCATCTCCCACACCGAGATGTCTGCCTCCTGCTGAAAATCCCGAGGAGCCTTTCACCTGCTGCCCACCAGGGCGCAGCTGCTCTACAGCCTTCTGTGGAGACAGGGCATTGAGTTCTCTCCTGCCTGCGATGCCGTCCTGAAGAGGATGTTGAGGTTTCTGAGTAGGATCTGGGCCTCTGCTTCGGGCCGGGCACATGAGAGCATGTAGTGGTGTGACACGCAAGAGTAGAGAGGGCTTTCACGCTGACCCTTCCTCATGTCTCATAGTGGATTTTGGGGTGAGTGCTCAGCTGGACCGCACTGTGGGCAGGCGGAACACTTTCATTGGGACCCCATACTGGATGGCCCCAGAAGTCATTGCCTGTGATGAGAACCCTGATGCCACCTATGACTACAGGGTATGAAGTGGGAACGCAGGAGTGCTGGGGCTGCTGGGGTTAGGAAAATGAAATGGGGTGTAACGGATAGACTAAAAGTTTGGGGGCATGAGCAGGGTCGGGGAAGTGACATGTGAACAGGAAGAGACAGAAACGTCTAAAGGCGAGTGGCCAGGCCTGGGAAGCCAAGACCCAGGATTGCAGTTTGAGGCCCTCAGGGCTTCCTAGCAAGACCCTATTACAAATAAACTAATTGAAAACCCAGTGTTTTATGGCAGGAAATGTTTATATGGGCAGGTGGAATGATTTGGAAGAAAGGATGAGGATATGGTAGGTTTGTGTGGGGTGCTGGGTGAAGGGAGTTACGTGATATTGTCAGGAACAATTCATACCTGTCCCTTCTTTCCCTTCTTTAGAGTGACATTTGGTCTCTAGGAATCACAGCCATCGAAATGGCAGAGGGAGCCCCCCGTAAGTGCTGGCTTCACCTTGGAGTAGCGGGGGACAGGAGGGAGGGCGGAGGGCAAGGGAGTGGGCATAGGGAGGGGGTGGACTTCAGAAGTCATGTTGAGGGAGGGGTTCCTTGGCCTCTCGATAAGGCAAAGAACACTGATAGTGTCTCTTCTGTGTCCCAGCTCTGTGTGACATGCACCCCATGCGGGCTCTCTTCCTTATCCCTCGGAACCCTCCCCCCAGGCTCAAGTCAAAGAAATGGTATGTCTGTGAGTGTTTTCAGTCTGACGGGGACACCCTCACCCTAACACTTCCTTGTGTTCAGGCTTTGGTGTCTGCTGTGGAGGAGGTGTGGGGACTGTAGGTAGCAGCTGGGGTTGGGATTTAGAGAGGCCAGGAGGAGAAGACAGTTCAGAGATAAATGGTCCACCATCTTCTGGGACACCCCTTCCAAAGGGGCCCTCCAGTGTGAGCCACTACTGTCTCCAGGTCGAAGAAGTTCACTGACTTCATCGACACGTGTCTCATCAAGACTTACTTGAGCCGGCCCCCAACTGAACAGTTACTCAAGTTTCCCTTCATCCGAGACCAGCCCACAGAGCGGCAGGTCCGCATCCAGCTCAAGGACCACATTGACCGCTCCCGGAAGAAGCGGGGTGAGAAAGGTCAGTGGATGGGTCAGGACTGGAGGATTTGGGGGATGTCTCTGCCCTGTCTGTCTCAAGTCAGCCTTGCAGGTGAGGATGGCTGTGTGATGTCCTCACAGAAAGCTCATTCCAAGCCTGCGCTCGTGTGAGCCTGTTAGGGAGATGACTCGTGCTGGCTCTGCACAGAGACTGAAATGATATTCCCAGCTAAGGTTTCCCTACCCAGGGTGGAGTCTGGAGCTTTGGGTGGGAAAGCATCAGTGGTCTTCCCTTTGCAGAGGAGACGGAATATGAGTACAGTGGTAGTGAAGAGGAAGAGGACAGCCATGGAGAGGAAGGCGAGCCAAGGTGGGTTTGGCAGGTGGAGGTGGGCGGTTGGGGTCTATGTGTATTGTCCAAAGGGACAACAGTGATCCTTGGCTTTGGGGGTTCTCAGGTAATGGCACATAAGAGATAGAAGCTTGTATAAACGGAGTCCCTGGGTTGGTGAATTGTCTCAGCAGGCAGAGGCACCTGTCCACGCTGTAGTTCCTGGGATCTGCATGTTGAAAGGGGAGAATTCTTCCAACTTGTCCTCTGACTTCCATCTGAATGCTGTGGTGCACTCAGACATGCACGCATGTGCCACTTAAAAGCATGCATGCATGGGTTGGGGATTTAGTTCAGTGATAGAGTGCTTGCTCCAGGGCAGGGGGTGGGGGAGGAGGAGCATGCATGCGCATACACACTAAATGATGTAACTGAAAAAATAAATAAATAAATGGAGTCCCTGTATGACAAAGAGTGAAACAAATGAATGGTAAAGAGAGGGCTGGAGAGATGGCTCAGAGGTTAAGAGCACTGACTGCTCTTCTAGAGAGAGAGAGAAGAGGTTGATTTAGGCCTGGCACAGGCAGGTATAGGCTGGAATCTTTAAAACAGCACTAAACACTAGACGGAAGCCACAGGTGGTGATAGCTAACTCTAATCCTAGCATTTGGGAGGCTGAAGCAGGATAGCAAGTTGCAGACCAGTCTGGGCCACGTACTTCAGGCCCTGTCTGAAACCGGGAAGAGGGACAGAAGAGAAGACAGGGCTGCCCTCCTTTGGGATCGTCCATCGGCAGGGTGTCCGGTACAGTTGGAGGCACCCATGCAGGCAGGCTGACCACCAGCTGTTCTGACCTCCATATGCCTTTGCGCCACCATCATCCAGCTCCATCATGAATGTGCCTGGGGAGTCCACACTCCGCCGAGAATTCCTTCGACTCCAGCAGGAGAATAAGAGCAACTCGGAGGCTCTAAAGCAGCAGCAGCAGCAGCAGCAGCTGCAGCAGCAGCAGCAGCGAGACCCCGAGGCACACATCAAACACCTGCTGCACCAGCGGCAGCGCCGCATAGAGGAGCAGAAGGAGGAGCGGCGGCGCGTGGAGGAGGTGGGTCCGCCAGGGCAGGAGGAAGAGCAGGGAGCCAGACGGGCCTTGCCTAAGCTCTTCTTGGGCTTCGTGGAAAGACTCCACTGTTGCTAGAGGCTCAGTCTCCAGGTCCTGGCCCCTGCCCAGCCCCGTGTGGATGGTCAGAGCAGAGCCATGCCTGAAGAGCAGTAGCTGTTGTCATGGCAGAGCTGTTTCCGCTCACACTCCCTTCCACGCTGGGCTCTCCAGCTCCAGAGACCGTCAGTCTCGGCCAGCTGCAGGTCTGTGCCCAGGTTTATTGGGGTAGCTGATGTGCTCCAAACAGAAAAGCTGGAAAGACCCTTCTCATACTTCTGATTCTTTAAAGTATAGCCTTCCTATTTTGGACTAATTAAAGGTAGGTATAGGGGATTCATTTTAATTGAAGAGAATCTTACGTTTAAATACAGTTTTCTATTTGTTACATTTATTACTCATTAAAATATTACAGCTAGGTGTGGTGGCTTTGTCCTGTACCCCAGCATTTGGGAGGTAGAGGCAGGAAGATGAATAATTCCAGACCAGCCTAGTCTCAAAACCAAAAAAACAAAACCCCCAAATAACCAAAAGGCTGTGTAGCTCAGTTAATAGAGGGCTTGCCTGAAACCCCGAGTCCAATCCCCAGCACCTTATAAAACTGGTTGCAATGGTATGCACTTACAATCCCAGCAGTCTGAAGGAGGAGGCAGGAGGATGAGAAGTTCTAGGTCAGCCTCAGCTGTAGGCCAGTCAAGTTGAGGCCTTGTCTCAAAAAAAGGGCTGGGGGTTGGGGCTGCAGCTCAGCAGTAGAGCCTGTTATACATGAGACTCTTGGGTTTGATCTCTAGTCACACACACACACACACAAAATAACATCCTGGTGTGTGTGTGTGAATGTACTTCCTATTGATGCATGATGGAGAATAAGAAATCTGCCATGTTTCTTTCAAAATTCATAACTAAACAACAAGAACGTTGTCTCGGGGGCAGTAGCTTCAGCATCTCTTCTATCTGCCATTCCTCAGAGCAGGCCTCTGTTCTTACTGAGTAAGAAGAAATTTGCAGGAAAGCTTGACGGAGGCTTTTTGCTGTTCTCTATAATAGCAGTTGGTAGCCAGTGACAGAGGCCAGCAACCTCGCCACAGGAAGAGTGCTTCTGTGTGCCAGGGTCCAGAGGCCTGGTCTTGGCCATTTTATTGTTGGTCTTGTTTGGGACGGGGACAGACACTGGCCAGAAAGAATATCCTGTGCGTCCTGGACAACTGATTCATGAAGGTGGTTCTGTAAATCCAAAGGTTGCTTTTCTGTGCACAGACACTTGGTGCCCCCTGTTGGCCAAAGGTTGTCACTAACATCCATCTCTTAACAGTTCAGGGCAAAGTCAGATTAGGGGTGCAGGAGCATGTAAGGGGGAGTGCTGTTCTTGAACACTTGTGTTTTTGTTGGGTGGCTGTCTTAGGCTTTCAGCTGCTGTGATAACACACCATGACCAAGAGCAACCTGGAAAGAAAAGGGTTTATTTTGCTTATACTTTTTTTCTTTTTCTTTTTTCTTTTTTTTTTTTTTTCTTTTTTTGCTGGGTTGCTTACACTTCTATATCATAGTTTATCATCAGAAGTCAGGGTAGGAACTCAAGGCAAGAGCTGATAAAGAGGCAGAGAGGAGCACTGTTTGTACCCCATGGCTTGCTTGTCCTGCTTCCTTAGCAGCCAGGACCACCGGTCTAGGTTTGGTACTGCCCACAGTGAGCTGGGCCCTCCCACATCCGTCAAGAAAACGCACCACTGATCTGGTGGGGGCGTCTTCTCAGTGAGGTTCCCTCTTCTAAGATGACTCTAGCTCATGTCAAGTTGACATAAACCAGCCGTTGCGGTGGGAAGAGGAAAATGTCATCCTGTTCAGCCCGCTCCAGGAGCAGCGGTCTCTGTCTAGCCCCATGCCCACAGCTACCCCAGACAAACTGTTCTCCTCCAACCCAGTCCCGGGGCCAGGCATGCAGCTCTGGCACGGGGCTGGGGATCTGTGCTTGGACACGTGCGAGCCTTCCTCTCCACCGTCCTAACTTACACCTGCCTCGTTCTCCACGGAGGGGGCCCTTCCGCGGCTGTGCCGTGCCAGGGTCTGGTCCGGTCCCTAAGACACACCACCTCCTTGGTCTGCAGCAACAGCGGCGGGAGCGAGAGCAGCGGAAGCTGCAGGAGAAGGAGCAGCAGCGGCGGCTGGAAGACATGCAGGCCCTGCGGCGAGAGGAGGAGAGGCGGCAGGCAGAGCGGGAGCAGGTACCGGCGCTGGAACTCACACAGGCCCGCCTCACACCGCCCGCCCGCCCGCCCCTGCTGCCTGCCTTCCCCGCTCCTCCTCCTCGGTGCCCTGGCCCTCTCTCCCCGCCCCCCAGACTCCCCCTGTCTTTTCTAGCTTCACTCTCTCTCTGTTTTCTCTTACCCCCAACCCCGCCCTGCTCCCTGCCCTCCTGTCTCTCTGCCCATCCCGGACTCCTCCCCGGGGCACTGGCCCTCATGATACCCACCCGATTCCTCCTCATCCCGTGTCCTCTTATCCCCATCTGTGCCACATCGCCCCCCTGGGCTCATCTACCCCTGTTCACCTCATCCTCACCCCGCTGACCCCCCACTTCGCCGCTGCTGCCACCCTCCTTTGCCGCCTCCCTCTCTCCCTGCCCCGTGCCCCCCCCCCCCCCCCCCCCCCCCCAGGAATATATCCGTCACAGGCTAGAGGAGGAGCAGCGACAGCTCGAGATCCTTCAGCAACAGCTGCTCCAGGAACAGGCCCTGCTGCTGGTAACGGGGTCCCTGTCCTCGGGAAGACGCCCTCCTGAGCTGCTTTCCTGCACTGGGATGGGGACACATCCGGGAAAGGGCTTCCACGGTCTAGGCAGTAGAGGAAAGAAAGGGCATGCCTGCTCTAACTTCCAGGGCCACACTCTGCTGAGCCCTCTCTCCCTACCGTTGGACCCAGGAATACAAGCGGAAGCAGCTGGAGGAGCAGCGGCAGTCCGAGCGGCTCCAGAGACAGCTGCAGCAGGAGCATGCCTACCTCAAGTCCCTGCAGCAGCAGCAGCAGCAGCAGCAGCTCCAGAAGCAGCAGCAGCAGCAGCAAATCCTGCCTGGGGACAGGAAGCCCCTGTATCATTATGGTCGGGGCATTAATCCTGCTGACAAGCCAGCGTGGGCCCGAGAGGTACTCACCGCCTGTCTTGTCCCCTAAGACCCCACTGTACCGTCTCACTGAGGGCTGGAAGAGGTGAGAGGGGTTGGTGCACTAATGGGCACTGGGAAGGGGGGGAGCAGAGGCTGGAGCGGTTGGAGCAAGTGAGGGTCTAAAGTTTGAGACCAGGAAGGCAGACACCGGCCTGCCTGCTGACGGCCCTCCTGCATTGTAGGTGGAAGAGAGAGCAAGGCTGAATAAGCAGCAGAACTCTCCCTTGGCCAAGACGAAGCCAAGCAGTACGGGGCCAGAGCCCCCCGTCTCCCAGGCCTCTCCCAGCCCCCCAGGACCTCTTTCCCAAACTCCTCCTATGCAGAGGCCTGTGGAACCTCAGGAAGGACCGCACAAGGTAAGTCTGACCCCATTCCTGTCCAGTGCAGGTGGCTTTGCTTAGAGCCAGGTCCAGAGCTGTACCCAGGAGCACGTGCGTGTAGTCACGGGTGTCCTCTGCACATCCCGGGGCACGGCCCTGTGACAGTTTGTCTGCATTGTGTCTAGTCCTCTTCTCCAGCTTTAGAAAACCCTTGTCTTCTGATGGTAGAAGGGACTTTGCTCAGCCAGACCCTAGTTTGCAGGATGTGCCCCAAAGCAGGCAGCCCACCCTTCCTGGTCTCTCCCTACAGAGCCTGGTGGCACACCGGGTCCCACTGAAGCCATATGCAGCACCTGTACCCCGATCCCAGTCCCTGCAGGACCAGCCCACTCGAAACCTGGCTGCCTTCCCTGCCTCCCACGACCCTGACCCTGCTGCCGTCCCCACACCCACTGCCACACCCAGTGCCCGAGGAGCCGTCATCCGCCAGAATTCAGACCCCACCTCGGAAGGGCCTGGCCCTAGCCCAAACCCCCCCTCCTGGGTCCGGCCTGATAATGAGGCTCCACCTAAGGTAAGAACAACCCTGAAGGACAGGAATCTAGAGCTCAGAGTGGGAAGGAGGAAAGCAAGGCAGCATGGGGACCTGGCCTACAAGGTTAGTGTCCAGAGGGTGGGAAGACAGAGTGACTGTGGGGTGAGAAATGGCCAGGTGCTTGATAGCAGAGGGGACCCACCTGGCCATTTTCTGGCTGCCTAGCCTGGACATACTCAGTAACCTCCCCAACGTGTTTGTTTCTCCATGGATGCTGAAGACTGCATTTCTGAGCTTGCTAGTGGATGAGTGTGTGCGGTGTGTGTGCAAGACTGACAGCTTCTCACCTGCTCTTTCTCTCCAGGTTCCTCAGAGGACCTCGTCTATTGCCACTGCCCTTAACACCAGTGGGGCCGGAGGGTCCCGGCCAGCTCAGGCTGTCCGTGCCAGGTACACAGTGCCAGGGTAGGGTCATGTGGCAGCCTAGGGAGTGAGAGACATAGGGACTTTGCCAGGTTACCTACATAGGGTGGGACAAGCCCCAAACCAGGCACTCAGCCCCTCCCTGTGCCGCCACCCCCCGCCCCGGCACCCTGTGCTCCCTCCACAGACCTCGCAGCAACTCCGCCTGGCAAATCTATCTGCAGAGGCGGGCAGAGCGGGGCACCCCCAAGCCTCCCGGGCCCCCAGCTCAGCCCCCTGGCCCGCCCAACGCCTCTAGGTAATGGAGTTGACCCCACTCCCTCTCACCTCTCACTCTGCCACTTGCTCCCCTGGTGACGGGTCCTCCTACAGTGCAGTCACACTCACCGATGGGGACACATCCCTGACGGGCACTCTGTCCTTCACAGTAACCCTGACCTCAGGAGGAGTGACCCTGGCTGGGAGCGCTCAGACAGTGTCCTCCCGGCCTCTCAGGGACACCTCCCTCAGGCTGGCTCACTGGAGCGAAACCGAAACCGTGTGGGAGGTATGTCAGCCTGGGCCTAAGCCTGCTCTGGGCCTTGACTTTGCCTTGATCAACACTGAAAGCAGGCCCTATGGTGCCCTAGTGACCTAGGACCAGAATGCCACAGGGACAAGAGGGATGAGGGTGGAGTTGGGGCCCATGGTCAGCCCAGGGTGTGCGGCATGGGGCTGGGGCCACTTGTAGGTATCTGTGACCTCCTTTCTCCCACCCTACCATGCCCAGCCTCCACAAAACTGGACAGCTCCCCAGTGCTCTCCCCTGGGAACAAAGCCAAGCCTGAAGACCACCGTTCAAGGCCAGGCCGGCCCGCAGTGAGTGATCTGGGGGCGGGATGTGGAGCCTTCAGAGTCTCGGTCGGGCACTGGGGTCAGGGCCAGCTCCGTCACTAATGTGAGCAGACCGGGGAGTTCCAGACCTCACAGGGCACATCTCACGTTACTGACCTTCTCCCCATCTCTCCTGCTTCCTCCTGGCTGCCTTTTCCTCCTCTGCGGCCCCCAGAGCTATAAGCGAGCCATTGGTGAGGTTAGTGAGAGGGCTGTTGGGAGTCCTCTCTCCCCCTGTCCGAAGCTCCACCTGCCCCTTTGTATTGCTTCTGCCCGAGCCCACTGCATCCCTCACGTGGCTTCTTCCCTGCAGGATTTTGTGTTGCTCAAAGAGCGGACCCTGGATGAGGCCCCTAGGCCTCCCAAGAAGGCCATGGACTACTCCTCATCCAGTGAGGAGGTGGAGAGCAGTGAAGATGAGGAGGAGGAAGGCGATGGGGAGCCATCAGAGGGGAGCAGAGACACTCCTGGGGGCCGGTATGGGGTGTGCTAGGGCAGGGCCTCCCTCGTCAGGAAAGGAGAGCAGAGATGCAGGGGAGGGAACAGGGTGGAGTGCCAGCTCCCCACCTCTTCCAGTGTTCTGTCGGTTGTGGGGGACCCTTTCAGATGCCCCTCTGTCTCTTTGCCAGCCTGCCCTGAGGGCCACTCAGAAAACACCTGAGTCAGTGAGGGCTTTACAGGAGACTGAGCCCAAGTCTCTGGCTGTCTGTCATCTGCTTCCTGTGGCACTGTATGGCAGGCAGGACCTGGAAGGCCCCACCTCCCTCTTTCCCACAGCAGTGATGGAGACACGGACAGCGTCAGCACCATGGTGGTTCACGATGTTGAGGAGATAGCCGGGACCCAGCCCCCGTATGGGGGAGGCACCATGGTGGTCCAGCGTGTGAGTGGGCCTCCCTGCCCTCCTCCGTACCTGCGCCAGGCCCTCTGCTGCCCTACCCTGACCCGCTCTCTGTTGTGCAGACTCCCGAAGAGGAGCGAAGTCTGCTGCTCGCTGACAGCAATGGCTACACAAACCTGCCAGATGTGGTCCAGCCCAGCCACTCCCCCACTGAGAGCAGCCAAGGTCAAAGCCCTCCCGCAAAGGATGGAGGCAGTGATGTACGTGTGCTGGAGCAGGTCCGCCACTGAAGAAAGATCCCTGGGGTTCGCAGAGTGGGGCGATGGGAGCGCGTGGTGGCCGAAGCAAGGCATATGGACGGCTCAGTAGGAGCCTGAGGCCTGTCCTGTTCCTTGACTCTTCCCTCCCCCACAGTACCAGTCTCGTGGGTTGGTAAAGGCCCCTGGGAAGAGCTCTTTCACCATGTTTGTGGATCTAGGGATCTACCAGCCCGGAGGCAGTGGGGATACCATCCCGATCACAGGTGAGGACAGGAGGCTCAGTCTGCCTTGAGGCTGGAGTCCAGAGCCAGACTGGACACAGCTCTTTGAGAATGTAGCATTGCAGAGTATCAGCATGGGGCTGAAGAGATGGTTCAGTGGTTAAAAGTACCTGCTATTCTTCCAAAGAACCCAAATTTGGTTCCCAGCACCCACATCAGATACCTCACAACCTCCTATAACTTCTGGTCTGGGGAATCTGATGCTTCTTCTGGCCTTCATGGATAACTGAACACATAGAAAAGAAAGAAAATTTTTTTTTAATTATTATTATTATTATTATTATTTTTCAAGACAGGTTTCTCTGTGTAACAGCCCTGGCTGTCCTGGAACTTGTTCTGTAGACCAGGCTGGCCTCAAACTCAGAGATCCACCTGCCTCTGCTTCCCGGGTGCTGGGATTAGAGGCCTGTGCCTGTGGCCTCTTTTTTGAGACTTAGCCCATGCCCAGGGAGGGCTTTGAGGGGCAGTTGCTCAGGGTGGCTAAAGGAACCGGGCAGAAGTTGAATGTTGAGTAACAGAGGTAGTGAGCCAGACCTTGACCTCAAGGCCATGGTTCTTTTATCTCTTCGTATGCCTCTGTTCTGAAGTCTTCCCCTTCCCCTTCCCCTTCTGAATATTCCAAAGTGTCGAGATCAGATATAGGGGCATAGGAATAAAAACAGACACTAGAGGGCTGCAGCCCACCCTCCCTCCTCTTCATCTTGGCAGCCCTAGTAGGTGGAGAGGGTGGTCGTCTTGATCAGCTGCAGTTTGATGTGAGGAAGGGCTCTGTGGTCAACGTCAACCCCACCAACACCCGGGCTCATAGTGAAACTCCTGAGATTCGCAAGTACAAGAAGCGATTCAATTCAGAGATCCTCTGTGCAGCCCTCTGGGGTAAGCCAGGGCTGAAAATGCTGGAAGGGGTCTTGGCACAGCTTTCGTGATCCTGGTCAGGGGAGAGCCTGGGTCTGCCTCTGACCTGTCCAAGGACTCCTATTGCAGGGGTCAACCTCCTGGTGGGCACAGAGAACGGGCTGATGTTGCTGGACCGAAGCGGGCAGGGCAAAGTGTATGGACTCATTGGGCGGCGACGCTTCCAGCAGATGGATGTCCTGGAAGGCCTCAACTTGCTCATCACCATCTCAGGTGCCTGTGTGGAGTTTGGGGACAAGGGTCTCAACTCTCTCTGGCTCTGTTTTGTTTTTTTTTTTTTTTTTTTCCCCTTTGTTTTGTTTTTGGTCGTTCCCTGTGGTTTGCAAAGAGCGTTGTGGGAAGCAGCAATGGGGCCTTCAATGAGAATAGGTGTGAGTTTTTATGCATGTATGTGTATGTCCATCTCTCAGGGAAAAGGAACAAACTTCGGGTATATTACCTGTCCTGGCTTCGGAATAAGATTCTGCACAATGACCCAGAGGTGGAGAAGAAGCAAGGGTGGACCACTGTGGGGGACATGGAGGGCTGCGGCCACTATCGTGTTGGTGAGGATGCCACAACACAGTAGCCAGGGAGACACCAGGTCTGGGCTGAGTACAGAGATTTGCAAAAGCCAGACAGTGGAAGTCACTGTGTCTCCCTCTTTCCTGCCCCCAGTGAAATATGAGCGTATTAAGTTCCTGGTCATCGCCCTGAAGAACTCCGTGGAGGTGTATGCCTGGGCTCCCAAACCCTACCACAAATTCATGGCCTTCAAGGTAAATGGGGCCTCATCCTTCCGACCATTCCAGTGTTGTGCTCCTGCGCTTGTTCCTGAGCCTTCTCTCTCCACAGTCCTTTGCCGACCTCCCTCACCGCCCTCTGCTGGTGGACCTGACCGTAGAGGAGGGCCAGCGGCTCAAGGTCATCTATGGCTCCAGTGCCGGCTTCCATGCTGTGGATGTTGACTCTGGGAACAGCTACGACATCTACATCCCTGTCCATGTAAGCTTAGCAGGGCTGGGGGGCAAGTGAGGCCAGCCCATTCTGGACATCAGACATGGGGACCCACCCAACCCCTTCCTCTCCCTAGATCCAGAGCCAGATCACGCCCCATGCCATCATCTTCCTCCCCAACACTGACGGCATGGAGATGCTGCTGTGCTATGAAGATGAGGGTGTCTACGTCAACACTTATGGGCGGATCATCAAGGATGTGGTGCTGCAGTGGGGAGAGATGCCCACCTCTGTGGGTAAGTGAAGGGCTGGGCCACCTCCCAGACCGTTTGCCCTGAGGTGACCAGGACCACAAGCTCCTTACAGCCCTTCTGTTGTCTTCCCCCTTCAGCCTACATCTGCTCCAACCAGATAATGGGCTGGGGTGAGAAAGCCATTGAGATCCGCTCAGTGGAGACAGGCCACCTGGATGGGGTCTTCATGCACAAGCGAGCCCAGAGACTCAAGTTCCTGTGTGAGCGGAATGATAAGGTGAGGAGGCAACGTGGCCCTGTGCCAGGCTGACTCCAGACCTTGTGCTGGGCAGATCTGGGCGGCCAAGTGCTTCTGCTGTTCCCCTCAAAGCAGCCCCTCCCTCTGGAGCGGCCAGAGCAGCCCCCTCCTTCCCCTTGGGTTCTGTAGTCTCTACCCCAGGGGTCTGGTAACACACCTTTGCCTTTCATGGGGGGCGGTGGGGAGAAACCTGAGTCCTTGTGAAGCTTCTCTCTCTTGTCTTTCCCAGTTGAGGATCCCCCACCCGCACACACACACAGACACACTTACACACTTTAGCCCTTGGTGACACTTTTCTACCTCATCCAGGTATTTTTTGCCTCAGTCCGCTCTGGGGGAAGCAGCCAAGTTTACTTTATGACTCTGAACCGTAACTGCATCATGAACTGGTGACCAGTCCCCGACATGGACCCAGCTCTCTCCCCACAGCCAGAGTACCCAGGCCGCCCCTCCCCTAACCTGCCCCCCCTTGGGCTTTTTGCTTTTACTGGTTTGAATCACTGGAGCCTGCTGGGAACGTGACCTCTGATCCCTGAAGCTTTTGTGATCACGTGACCATCCTTTCTCCCAACATGTTTTCAAAACTGTGCCTGTCCCCAACTTTGGGGGGATGACACAGTTTCCCCTTACCAGGAATTGAGTGGGACTTGCCCCTCCCCTTTTCTCCACTTAAGAGGAGAGTGCTTGGGGCTTGGACTCCCTTACCCCATTGCTGCTGACTGAGCAGGGCCCTGTACCCCTTTATTTGCACGCCAGGGGAGCCGGCTCCCCCCTTGAATGTACCAGACTCTGGGGGGGGGTCACTGGGCCCTGGGTTCTGGGGGGGGGGTTCACCAGCCACTCCAGGGGCAGGGACCAGGTCCTCATTTTCTGAAAGCACTTTAATGATTCCCCTCCCCCCAGGCCCCAGGGAATGGAGGAGGGACCCCACAGCCAAAACATTCCTCCTTTCCCACCCTCCCCCAGCCTCTCCCCTTCCCTAGAGGGAGAGAGCTCGGAGCTCCCCCCTCCTACCCCCTTGCTTGCATCTGTATATAGTGTGAGCAGCAAGTAGCCCTTCTCCGTCCTGTATCCTTTCTCTATGTAGTGGCCTTGGATATCCCGTTTGTTAATAAAGACAATTCAACCAGCTCCCACCATTTTGAGATCCCACCATTGTTTTCTCTCAATCCTGGATGCTTTCCAGGGAGCACTTTCAGAGTTGGGAATGCAGAGGATGGAGGAGAGGTGTTAGAATCTGGTAAGTCAGTCTTAGGAGATGAAGTGAGGTGGATGGTTAGGCCAGGAAACCTAGAAGACATGACAGAGAGGGCCAGGGCATTCCTGGCTTCAGCGTTCCTATGTCTAGGTCTGTGCAAAGCCTCATTGGCTATCAACCGGGTGAGATGGCCCAAGGGAGCCAAGAGGTAGTGAGACTGTCCCAGAGGGTTGGCGTCAGGTGCCTGGCCAAACCACCCATCTCCTTATGCCGACCCGGAGGAGCCAGACCTGCCCACATGGCCGCACCAACCCCTCCTGGAAGTTCACAAAACAGATTTATTATCAGCCTGTTTTCAAAATCGACTTCTTGCAGGGGACGGGTGGAGTGGGTGCTGGTGCAGGCTCATGGTTGGATACATGGTGGATAGGGGAGATCAGGAACTTGGTTGAAGTAACCCCCAAGGAAGATGAGGCAGGAACCGACGCTGAAGAGTACCAAAGCTGCCCAAAAGCAGATGTTGTCAAGGGCCTTCCCCATGCGCACCCAGTCGGACACTTCCTGTGAGACACAGCTTAGTCCACGGGCGAAAGGATGGAGGGAGGGAAGGGCCGGAGCACCACTCACCCTCAGCCTAACCCACCTCTCCATTGGCTTCCTGGTCTCGTGTGTTCTCAGCCACAAAGTTCACAGCATCCACACAACAGCGGATTTCAGGGGATGCGGCACCCAGGTTCTGACAGAGGGCCGCTGAAAGGGCAACACCCGGTGCTGGGTCAGTAAAGAGCTTCCCCAACTTCGACTGTCTGCCTTTGACCCACCGAGAACAGTGCTCACCGGTCCAAGTTCCATGCCGATATCTCTGCCCCTCAAATACAAGCTCGCTCCGCGGCTTTTTCAGGATGAGCTCCTCTGCTCGGAGCAGAATGCCCACAGACGAGGCACGCCTCGCAGGCGGGGCAGCTCGGGGAGCCTCTGGGGGTGAGCTCCAGCCCAGGAGGCGTGGCAGTAGCTCCAATAAAATCTGTGGCCAGGGCAGAGGTAAGGGCCAAGCCCGCCTCCCACCCTGGGCTGTCCTTTCCTCAACCAGCGCTTACTTGTCTCAGCCGAGGGGATGTGGCGTGAGTGGTCGGCGTCCGCAAAGACACGTTGAGCACGATGACGCAATTCATAACAATGAGCGTGGCAACCACCATGACGAAAATGAGATACCTGAGATACCCAAAAGGCATGATGTCACAGCTAGCTGCCCTCTACCTCACAAACACCTCTGCACAAGTGGTGGGGTTCCTCCCCTTACTAACCCTGCACCACCACGCCAGAATTGTCCCCGCCCCTCTGCACCTACCATCTGTTCGGACATGAAGGGGACTCCCAGCAACTTGGACACCCTGCTGTGGGTCTACCACTTCCACAGCTCCACCGAGGTAAGAGTATGAGAATGGCCACCCAAAGGCGGAGACATCTGGAGACATCTCCAGCGCCTGGGGATGTGGCCCTTTCCCTGTAACCAGACCACTCCACTCCCCCTGCTTCTCCAGGTGGCCCTACAGCCCCCGCTTCTATCTTCCCTGGAACTTGCTGTGGCCGCAGCTCAGGAATATCTGGTGCAAAGGTTCAGAGAACTTAAGTCCCAGGAGTCCCTGGAATCCGATCAGCCGCCTGCCCAGAAGGCCACCTTAGGGCTGGTGCTAAGAGAAGCTGCGACCAGCATCATGAGCTTTGGCGCCACCTTGTTAGAGGTGCAGCTCTGGGGGATTGAGGGATGGGAAGAAAAGGGGGAGGGCGAAAACAGGGACCTCTAGCCCCTGTGCCCTCAATGCAGATCTCAGCCCTATGGCTACAGCAGGAGGTGCAGAGACTGGACAGCAGCGATGGTTGCCTGGGCCCAGCCCCGGACACTGGGGATCCGGGTAGGGCGCTGGCCCGTGTAGCCCTGGCCGCAGGGCAGGGGATTCGGCAAGCTGGAGCAGCCGCTGGCGCAAGTGTCCGGTACCTGATCCAGGGGGCGTGGCTGTGCCTGTGTGGACGTGGTTTGCACGGGTCCACCTCATCCCTGCAACAAACCCTACGCCAGCTGGGCCTTGGGGTCCCCCGGGATCCGGTGCGTTAGGAATAAGGGGCGGGATACGGGTCAGAGGAAGTGGGATTGAGGATATACTGAGCCAAACTGACCTCTCAACAGAGACACTCTGGAGACCTCAAGGTGGCATCCAGCAGCAGTGAGGAGAACCAGGGGACCAAATAATCCATCATTGTCCCAGCCCCACCCTGTGTCCAAATAAAAGCCCAGAACGGGACAACTGCAAGTCCCCTAACGCCAGCCTTCTTTGGCTCCGCCCTCCATGCTGGTACACCACCTCTGTGGGATCCACTTTGAGGTTACCTGCCCAGCAGTGGCACGCTCAGAGATGTCTCTGGAATTTTCTGGGCAATTAGGAACAAGAAGACAGTCTGGGCTAGCAGGACGTTGATTGAGACAGTGCATTTCTGGCCACCAGCTGGAGGGAGCATGCTGTGAGAGGCATCCCAGGGAGCGAGCCCAGCCTGGAGTTTAGGAGTCAGGGGTCACCCCTTACCCTGAGCAGGCAGGAAGTAAGCGAGCAGCACCAAGCCAGAAATGAGCACACAAGGTACGATGATGTTGATGACGTAAAAAAGTGGCTTCCGGCGGATGATGAGCGTGTAGATGACATCAGTTTCTCCTGGGACTTCTGTAGGGCCTCCCTCATAGCGGCGAATCATGCCTGGGCAGTAGTCGATGGCCCATTCTCCATTCTCTGCAGGACGTGGGGCACAGTCAGCCCACATACCTGCAACTCCAGGCTGAGTGGGTGGGTGCAGCTGTCTGGGCCTGTGTGAACCACTTGGACCCTGGGCTGTCAGCATGGGGGAAGTATAGGCAGAGAGGGGCATTCCTGGTAAGGGTGCAGAACAGACCATAGGGAAGAGAGCGGCCTAGTGTGACAACTGAGATGGACTTCAAGAAGAGCCAGCTCAAGCAGTGCGGCCCAAGTCAACCCCACGCTGCAAGTCCCCTCCTTGGACCTCACGTGAGAAAGGGTTTTTGCAAAAGGGATAGGCCTTCACCAGTAAAAGCTTCGGTATCGATGTCAATGTTGTCGATGGTCTTGCCGTTGTCATCCACTGCAAAGATGAACTCCACCTCTTCAGCATTGTAGGTCTGGGAGCTGTGAAACAGGGCCAGGCTTCACCCTAGAAGCTGGGGCCCCCCTTAGTCCCTCCCCGGAAGCTTGGGTCTGGAAGGGCTCTAGGGCTCCACTTTTGCCCGCATTCCCTCCCCTTCCCCCCCCCCCCCAGCACATCTTCCAGATCTACTTCCTTTTGGTCTGGTTTGGTTGCAACAAGGGCTTGCCATGTGGTTCAAGGACCTCCTGGACTCACGTGATTTTTACACCTCACACTCCTCCTTAGGAGTAGCTGGGACTATGGGATAAAAACCACAAGATGGCAGCAAGAAGCCTGTGCCCGCCCCTACTGCAAACCCAGGTCCAGCTTCCCCTCATTTCTGTGCCTCACTCCACCATCTACCTGCACAGTCCTTCCCCAGAGACCCCACCTGCTCCTCCACATCAGGCCCTGCCCCCTGCTCTAGGCCCCCAGTCTCCTGCTTGAAGTGACTCTTCCCACCGAAAAATGAGAGAGCAGTTCTGCCAGTCGAAGGGGAAGTAGGTGACCTCCACTGCGCAGGTGCTGCGGTAGATGGCCGGGGGCAGCCAACTCACAAAGCCTCCCTCGTAGACCAGAACATTGCACTCGTAGGCCACTCCAAACTGCCCATCGATACTGTGAAGACCAAGCTTTTCACAGTATTGAAAAGACCACTGGACCTCTTCCACCAACCAAGTCCCCCAGAATCAGTCGTCCCCCCCCCCCACCCTGCAGCCTGGCCTCTTGGCCAATCCTCACTTGTTTTCCAGAACAATCTCTGGCAGCCATACAAATTCTGAAGGGACCCGCAGGGTTTCAAGGCCGGCAAAATCAGCCTTGCTGAAGTTGAGTCGATAGTCCTGCCAGTCCTAAGAGGTGGAGGGGAGAAGGGTGTGTGCTCGCCATCTCCCACCCGGTAGGAAGAAAGGGGTTGGTTGGCTGGGAACCCTCACACTGCTCCCCAGATCTGACTCACAATTCCGATCCAGACGCTGGTGGTCAGGGTCTCCTCCTTCTCATTCTACAAGAGGAATAAACCTGTCTGGTTCCAGGAGTTAGGGCTGAAAGTGAGAGTGCAGGCTTAGGATTGGGGGGGGGGGGGGGGCATCTTACCAGTGAGATGAGGTTGGTTAGGGTGACCTTGAGGGTGACGGTAACAGTGTCCTCAGGCCTCCTAACTGGCCGGGATTCTGGGTCATAATTGTCGAAGAGATGGTGATACAGGTTCAGCTCCTCATTCTTGCTCTCAGTTCTGCCTGGGGTACATCGAGAAGAAAGGGGTCACTGGACTTGAAGCAACAGCCTGGAAGGTTTCTCTCTGCCCCCGGGCCTGTGCAGACTTCCTGTGTGTATCTTTCTGGGTTTCTACTAAACCAACAATATTGTATCAAGTACTATCTCCGTCTACACCTAGTCCCTTGGGGTTGGGATACAGGTCCACCTGGCTCCCCTGATCCCTGTCCCTACCAAGAAGGGCCAAGAGAAGCATGGCGCTGAGCAGAGCCTCTGCCATCCTGCTGTCTGGTTCTCAGGGTTATTCTGAGCTTTGACAGGCTTGAGGGGCAGGCAGGCCAAGGTGCCTGTATGAAGAGGGGGAGGGTGTTAGTTCCGGGCTGGGTTAGGGGACTGTCACCGAATCCTTTGCCCTTGCTGCAGCTGGGGACAGTTTGGCTGCTTCCAGAGGCAGCTGCCTCATCCTGTGTCCCTCATCCACCCCATCCCAGCATCCTTTGCCTGGGCTTTAGTCAGCTCTGTAGACACAGACCTGATATCTCACAAGAGAAGCAAGCCTCTAATAACACTTGAAACCACAAGTCTTTAGGGTAGTCTTCGGTGTCGACCCCCATTCTCAACATGCCCTGGCATCCT
Organism: Onychomys torridus; assembly: GCF_903995425.1. Lineage (NCBI taxonomy): Eukaryota > Metazoa > Chordata > Mammalia > Rodentia > Cricetidae > Onychomys > Onychomys torridus. Next base: position 58,850,085 of record NC_050450.1, read on the forward strand.
CTGTGCAGCTGGCTGCCCTGTATTGGTGGTTCTGATGACAGCAGCTCAGGGAGAGAGCATCCTGTGCCTCCCATACAAACCCTTAGTTACTTTTTTTTTTTTTTTTCCCCAGACAGAGTTTCTCTGTGTAGCTTTGGCACCTGTCCTGATACTCACTCTGTAGCCCAGGCTGGCCTCAAACTCACAGAGATCTGCCTGCCTCTGCCTCCTGAGTGCTGAGATTAAAGGCGTGTGCCACCACCGCTCAGCTTGTTTTATTTGTTTTTAAGGCAAGTCGTGTATAGCTCAGGCTGGCCTTGAACTCCTGATCCTCTAGGCCTTTCAAGGGCTGGGACTGCAGGTGTGAGCACTGGTGCAGTGAAGTTCTCAGAAACTGCATTTGAAAAAAAGCTAGCTGGATGTTACTCATGGGGTAAGAAGTATAGGAATAATTTTGATTTTTGTTGGCTTTGGGAGGAGGGGATTTCTTGAGATAGGGTCTCACTATATAGGCCAGTCTAGCCTAGAACTTGTTGCATAGACCAAACTACACAATCCTCCTGCCTCATCTTCCTGGGTGCTGAGATTCCAGGCATGTGCTGCCACAATGCCCAGCCGGAAGCCCTTTATGCCTTAGGCCTTACACTTCGCCTCAGTCCAGCAAAGCAATCACTTCCGTCCTCAATGCATGAAGAGTCTACAGCTGAGGGTCATTCACACAGGTGCGTTGGTGATAAAGCCTAACTCACGAGTGAACTTTATTCATCCTGTGCCTCTGTGCTCATTTTACATTTCACAGACACGGTCATCATTTCTTCACTTCTTTCCTACCTGTGAGATTTCCGCAAACATCCAAGGCCCCTTGTCTGTTCCTCACACTCTCTTGAAGCCCATTTCTGCAACCTGTCTTATTATTTCTCATTTTCCACTGCGGATCCCAGAAAGCATCTGTGGGCGTGAGCTCACCACCTTGGAACGCCATGCTGGCTGCTTAATCCAGTCTCTAAGCTAAATGCAGACATTTGTTCAAACATCAGTGGGCACTTCCAATGCAGATACTATGATTATAGAGGTTCATGAGGGTTGCTTCTGGCCATGTGGTGGTGGCACATATTTTTAATCCCAGCATTTGGGAGGCAGAGGCAGGCAGACCTCTGAGTTCTAGGCCAGCCTAGGCTACAGAGTAAGTTCCAAGGCAGTCAGGGCTACACAGAGGAACCTTGTCTAAAAGAGAGGGGGGAAGGGAAGAAAAAAGGGAGGGGAAGCAAGGAGAAGGGAGGAGAGGGGCAGAGAGAAGCTTCTAGTATTCAGCAACAGGGAAACTCATGAAGAGAAACAGCTAGAAAGGATGTGGGTCAAGGTCAGATGAGCCATCGAGCTATTGGTGGATCAGCCCCTGGAAGACCTATCTTAAGAACATCAAGGCTTCCTACAGGCTTCCTGTAAACTTATCCACAGTGGCCACAATACTCTGGGGCAGTGTCTGCTGGGGACTGGTCAGGCCCTGCCTGAACTTTCTGCTGCTGTTTACCAGGTGCTCCCCTCTCTACTGACCTCTGGGTAACGCCTTTTTTTCTGTGTAGTTTCAGCCTCCTTACAACGTCTGCACCATTCACCATGATCCTGGCCCCAAACTGACCTCTTGGCTTCTCTGCAGATACAGCTAGTTCAGCCTTGGTTCCCATCACCATTTGCCTGAGGCCATAGGATAGTTCCAAACCCATGGTCACAGGGACAGCCTTGGCTAAAAGCTCAGTAAGTCACAAAACAAACCAAGAAGGCACCAGTGTGGGCCAATGAGATGGCTCAGGGTCGAGGTACTTTCTGCCAATGACGACCTGAGTTTGTTCCCCTGGACCCACCTGAAGAAAGGAGTGAGCAGACCAATTCTTGCAAATTGTCCTCTGACCTCCACCTTTGCGCACAGACATACATACACCACTGCCCCTTCCATTCCTGAGCATTAGGAGCAGAGCAGAAAGGGAGGAGAGGGATAACCTGGGGTGTAAGCCCCCCACCCCCACACTCCCTCAACCAGCTGGGGGTGTTGGGAACATGCCTGTGAGCCCGTGTTGGTTTTGTATTTGTATAATGAAAACTCCAGTTTCTCTGGGGGCTGACTTACAAGCTAGCAAAGATCCCTGCTCAACAGGAAGCCACTCCCTTCCCCAACTGCCCTTGGCTAGCAAGGCTGAACAGCTGCAATTGCCCCTGCCACAGAGCTTGGGGCTACTGCATCCTGGATACCAGGGCCCTTCTCAAAGGCCATGCCCCGGCTAGCCACAGGAGGGCTCCCTCTGGGTTTAGCACAAAGAGCTGCTCCCGTTTCCTAGCAGAGAAGGTGGGTTAGCAGAGCCAGGCTGAGGAACGTCCCTCTGGTAGACACTAACGCGGCACCTCTTCCCTCCTATGGATGCAAGCTGATGGCTGAGCCCTACTGGCTGGCTGTGTTCAAGGCATTTGGTAGAGTCTGCATGAATTACCTCCTGGACAAATAAACAGCCTAAATGAACTGCTGGCAGCCTTTCGCTGAGAACTGTTCTCTCCTACCACAGGTCCAGAGGATTGAAGGTGTGGTGGTCTGAATAAGAAGGGCTCTCATAGGCTCAAATATTTGCATACTTCCTCCCCAGCTGGTGAATTATTAGGAAAGAGATGTAGCCTTGCTGGAACAGGTGTGGCCTTGTTAGGGAGAACTGTCACTGGGGTGGGCTTTGAAGTTTCCACAGCCCTCGCCAGGCCCTTGTCTGTCTCTGCCTGTTGCCTGCGGATCAGGATCAGGATCTCTGGCACTGCTCCAGCACCATGCCTGTCTGCTTCTCACCATGATGACTACCACAGATCAGCCCTCTAAAACTGGAGGCAAGCTCCCAATTCGATGCTTTCTTCGGTGAATTGCCGTGGTCACAGCAAAGGAAGACTGACTAAGACCCTCCTGCTCCTTGACCAGGAGCCACTAGTTCCAGGGAGGAGACCTGACCCAAGCCAGGTCCCCGGGAATTCTGTCAAGCAGGCAGATCAGGAACACACTCTCGCTGCTACATTTGAGGTATGCCAGGCTGTTGGAGACAGTCGGGGAGAAGAGCAGCCTGCAGCAATCCAGTCTGGCCCAGAGGTTCCTGTGCTGGTCTCCTATAGGTTGTCTACCCAACACCTTTGTTGTTGTTGTTGTTGTTGTTGGAGACATGGCCTCACTATGTAGCTCTGGCTGGTCTCGTACTCAAGAGATCCTCCACACCTGGCTGTCCCAACACTCTTTTGGCTTAATGAATTACCCTAACATCTTTCTCTTAAGTCCCTCATTATTAGAATTTTTAGGATTTGAGATAGTTCTGTGGTAAAGTAGTTGCTGAGAATAGGAACCCTGGGTTCTTGAGCACTGAAAAAAAGTGGAATGTTTTCTTCTCATGGTACTGAGGATCCAGTTTACATCTCAAGTATGCTAGGCAAGTGCTCTATTGTTGAGCTGTATTTCTAGAGCTAAGAAGTAGAAGTTGTCTTTTTGTTTGTTTGAGACAGGGTTTTTCTGGGAAGCTCTGGACCCTGAATAGTTTGGAATTATATAGACTAGGCTAGCCTTAATCTCACAGGTCTGCCTCTACCTCCCAAGGGCTGGGATTAAAGGTGTGTACCACCATGCTTGGCTAAAAAAAATAATCTTTTTTATATAATAAATGTGTGTACATTCCAAAGTTTTACACGTATATGTAAATGTTTTTTATTTATTTATTTAGGGTATGAGGCATGCATGTACAGTCAGACCATGTGAGTTCTGGGGATCAAATTCAAGTCATCAGGCTCAGCAACTCTTCCCAGCTAAGCCCTCTGGCTAGCCCATAAAGTACAACATACTCAGATGTGGTAGTTCATGCCTATAAGCTCAGCCCTTAGGTGTTTTACGGTTTCTATTGCTGTGAAGGGACACCATGTCCCTGGCAACTCTTTTTATTTTTATTTTTTATTTTTTAATTTTTTTGCTTTTTTTTTTTTTTTTTTTTTTGTGGAGCTGAGGATCGAACCCAGGGCCTTGTGCTTGCTAGGCAAGTGCTCTGCCACTGAGCTAAATCCCCAAAACCCCCCCACCTTTTTTTTTGAGAGGGTTTCTCTGTGTAGCTTTGGAGCCTGTCCTGGAACTCACTCTGTAGCCCAGGCTGGCCTCGAACTCACAGAGATCAGCCTGCCTCTGCCTCCCGAGTACTGGGATTAAAGGCGTGCGCCACCACCGCCCATTTATTTTTAAAGATCTATTTATTCATGTATTTTATGTGTATGAGTGATCTGTCTTCATGCACACAAGAAGAAGGAATCTGATCCCGTTACAGATGGTTGTGAGCCACCATGTGGTTGCTGGGAATTGAACTCAGAAACTCTTGAAGAGCAGTCAGTGCTCTTAACCTCAGAGCCATTTCTCCAGCCCCGTAAAAAATTTTAAATGTCAGGAAATGGAAGCCATGAATCAAAAGCTTGGATTCAGAGCTGAATAAAACCAGCATAACTGCTTTTAATAAATTGGATAAAATGACTTACACAATCAATTGATCTTGGCTGGGTCAGTATGAAAGTCCTTCTGAGCCGAGTGGTGATGTCATAGGCTTTAATCCCAGCACTTGGGAGGCTGAGGCAGGTGGATCTCTGTGAGTTCAAAGCCAGCCTGGTCTACAGAGAGTGCCCAGGATGTCCAGGGCTACACAGAGAAACCTTGTCTCAAAAAACAAACAACAACAAAAGGAAGCCCTTCTGGAAGGCAGCCTGCCTCACGGTTCTTCCACCCCATCAGGAGAACTACCTCAGAGTGCTGTTCCACCTTCCTCAGGAGGAGCTGCCACAGACAGAAGGAACAGTGGGGTTCCAGGCCGGCTCCTTCAATAACGCGTTCTTTAGATTACTGTTCAGAAAACAAGACCATGACAGTAAACCCCGCATGAGGCTCCCGTGGAGTGGTGAGCAGCTGGGAGCAGATAACGCTGCCCCAGGTACTGGCAGATGAAATGGACCAGGGCTGTACTTCATCTGTTGATCTCATTTTTTTCCTAGTAGGAAACCCAAACTAAACATCCAAGAGGGGTAGAACCAAGTCCAAGGGAAACTGGACCTATTGCAGAAATTAATCCTGAGCTAAAGTTAGGATTATTTTGCTCAGCCATGGTGGTGCACGCCTTTATTCTCAGCACTCAGGAGGCAGAGACAGGCGCAGATCTCTGTGAGTTCAAGGCCCGCCTGGGCTACAGAATGAGTTCCAGGAAAGGCACAAAGCTACACAGAGAAATCCTGTCTCAAAAAACTGAGAGAGAGAGAGAGAGAGAGAGAGAGAGAGAGAGAGAGAACAGAAAACAGGCTGGAGAGATGGCTCAGCCATTAAAAAATACTGGCTGCAGTTTCCTGGAGACTAAAGTGATTCATTCTGAAGGGGAGCTGATGAAGGCAGGAGATACACACCTCAAAAGAGCATTCAAGAAGCGCATGGAAGCCAGGCGATGGTGGCACACACCTTTAATCGCAGCACTTGGGAGGCAGAGGCAGGTGGATCTCTGTGAGTTTGAGGCCAGCCTGGGCTACAGAGTGAGTTCCAGGAAAGGTGCAAAGCTACACAGAGAAATCCTGTCTCAGAAAACCAAAAAAAAAAAAAAAAAAAAAAGAAAAGAAAAAGAAAGAAAGAAAGAAATGCACGGAACGGACAGCATTCAGTGTGTTTACCTCCCGTGCAGAAACAGAGAAACCATGATTCTTAGAAGAGGGTTTGGCGAACTCAGACACCATGACAGACGCTCCTTAAGCTGTAGATAGGAGACAGGTGTGCAGTTTCCATACGCTGTATCTCATGCTGCTTTGGAGTTTCATGATGGCAACTGTCACTGAGTTCCCTGTGCTCCACTAAGCAACTCCTTCCCCATATTCCTTAAAGGAAACAAGAAATACTGGCTGCCCTTCCAGAGGGCCTGGCTTCAATCCCCAGCACCCACTTCCTTCCTTCCTTCCTTCCTTCCTTCCTTCCTTCCTTTCTTTCTTTTAGGTACCAGGTTCTCTTTTTTACTGCTTTTTATTCTTGCAGGAACTAACTAGAGTCCTGTGAGAGCTACATCAGTTCCCTGTGAAGGCAGCACCCCCAATTTCCTAACCATCTCCTACTAGACCCTACCTCTTAGAGCAGTGGTTCTCAACCTTCCTAATGCTGTGATCCTTTAATACAGTTCCTCATGCTGTGGGGACCCCAACCATAACATTATTTTCTTTGTTACTTCATAACTGTAATTTTGCTACTGTGATGAATTGTAATGTAAATATCTGTGTTTTCTAGTGGTCTTTGGTGACCCCTGTGAAAGGGTCATTTAACCCCCAGATTGAGAAACTCTGTCTTAGAAGTTCCTCTAGCTCACAGAATCCTTGGAGTCCTACACCCAAACTGTACAGAAACAGCAGTACTTAACATCTTGCAGAAAATGTTAACACAGCAGTATACTTTCACAAGTCGGCCTAAATGAATATTCTGATTTCACAATCAGTTTCAAGAAAGATGAATTGTTTGAAAAAAGATGTTAAAGGATTTTTCAAAGCCATGCTTGGTGGTACATGGTACACTTGGAAGACTGAGGCAGAAGATTGCAATTTTTATTTTGTTTTGTTTTGTTTTGTTTGAGGCAAGGTCTCTCTATGAGAGTTCCTGGCAGATCCCTATGTGATCAGGCTGGCCTCGAACTCATAGGGATCTGCCTGCCTCAGCTTCTGCTCCCCAAGTGCTAGGGTTAATGCAGTCCAGGCTAGCTTCAAAACTAGTGTCTTCTAGCTGCAAAGTACCAGTCTGACAACTGACAAAATAAAAGCATTCTTGAGTATGTGATCATTGAGAAGCAGAGGTCTAGTAATCTTTTTGATTGCCCTTTGCTTAAGAAACATTAAATGCTGTGCTGTTTTTCTTTCTGAACATGCTTATTCAATGGCAGTTAGACATGCTCCTTTCATCTTGAATTTTTTGTCTCAGAAATCTCCATGTGCAGGAAGTGGTTGGTCCACAGTATGCTCTGGCAACGCTGCTCCACAGGCCTGTGCTCTGATGGCTGGCCGCTGTCTCTAAAGTGACTCAGCATTAGTCAGAGGAGCAGAACGAGAAATCCTGGGAGAGACTGTGACCAGCTAGCTCCCTGCTTAGGATGATGGTTTTCCTTTAGTTTATTAGGTCATCTGATGTAGGAAAATGTTAACAGTTAGAAAACTCTAAAGGAATGTTAAGTTCCAGGCATGATGTCTTTATGAGCACTATCCTGAATTCACTAAAATATGAATTTAATTCCTTTTCTTTCCCTGTTTTCCACCCTGCGAAATCTGTCTGTGCTATGGGAGACCAGGGCTGTCCTAAAGGTCCAGTGTCAAAAAGGAAGCAAAGGTGATGACGAGTTGGCTATTCTCAGTACTGTTAATACAGATTATTGGCCAATTATCTCATTGAATTAACCCGAAAACTTTATGAGTGTGGTGATGATGTCCCCGTTTTCAGGTGCAAAATGACTTAGCCAGAGTCAGAACTGAGCAAAGGGAGTTTGATTGCAGGTGAAGTTCTCAGCCACATGGTCACAGTCTTTGTCCAGCTTCTAAGCAAGATATGATGTAGCAGGTCTCCAGCATCTGGAGAGCAATGTGCTTGTCTCTCTTGCTCTGGGGTTTATTGGTTCACTGCCCATGTCCCCTTGCCCCTCCACTACAGTAGTTATGTATAACACATGGCATTTATTGAATAAACAAGTATGTGCAGATAGCTGTGGAGAGTAAGTTACTAACATTTTGTTTGTGAAGTTTGTAACTAGGGACTAGAGAGATGGTTCAGTGGTTAAGAGACCTGGTTGCTGTTGGAGAAGACTCAGGTTCAGTACCCAGATGGCAGCTACAACAGTTTCTAACTCCAGGTCGAGGGGATCTCATGCCCTCTTGTGGCTTCTATCAGCATGGCACATGTGTGGTACACTATACATACCGGCAGGCAAAACTTTTTTTTCAATTTCATTTTTCTTTCTTTCTTTCTTTCTTTCTTTCTTTCTTTCTTTCTTTCTTTCTTTCTTTCTTTATCTATCTATCTATCTATCTATCTATCTATCTATCTATCTATCTATCTATCTATCATTATCAGCTTGATACAGTACAAATTCTTATCCTAATAGTGAACTGTTTCATTGAGGCTTGCCCAATGATTGAGTAAAACCAAAACTTATTATGAGCCACAGTCATCCTAGGGTCCCCCCTGCTGTGTAGCCTCCCTGATTCTGTGGGTTGCAGTCCGATTGTTCTTTGCTTTATATCTAGTATCCACTTATGAGTGAGTACATACCATGTTTGTCCTTCTGGGTTTGGGTTACCTCACTCAGGATGATATTTTCTAGTTCCATCCATTTGCTTGCAAATTTCATGATATCATTGTTTTTCTCTGCTGAGTAGTACTCCATTGTGTATATGTACCACATTTTCTTAATCCATTCTTCAGTTGACAGGCATCTAGGTTGTTTCCACATTCTGGCTATTACAAATAGTGCTGCTAATGAATATAGCTGAGCATGTATCTTTGTGATATGATTGAGCATTCCTTGGGTATATGCTCAAGAATGGTATGGCTGGGTCTTGAGGTAGATTGATTCCCACTTTTCTGAAAAACTGCCATACTGATTTCCACAGTGGTTGTACAAGTTTGCACTCCCACAAACAGTGGAGGAGTGTTCCCTTTGATCCACATCCTCTCCAACACTGACTGTCATTAGTGTTTTTGATCATGGCCACTCTGACAGGTGTAAGGTGGTATCTCAGAGTCATTTTGATTTGCATTTCTCTGATGACTAAGGATGTTGATCATTTCCTTAAATGTCTTTCAGCCATTTGAGATTCTTTTGAGAATTCTCTGTTTAGCTCTATAGCCCATTTTTTAGTTGGATTGTTCAGTATTTTGATGTCTAGTTTCTTAAGTTATTTATATATTTTGGAGATCAGTCCTATGTCAGATGTGGGGTTGATAAAGGTCTTTTCCCATTCTGTAGGCTGTCTTTTTGTCTTATTGACCGTGTCTTTTGCCCTGCAAAAGCTTCTCAGTTTCAAGAGGTCCCATTTATTAATTGTTGTGCTCAGTGTTTGTGCTGTTGGTGTTATAGTTAGGAAGTGATCTCCGGTGCCAATGTGTCCAAGTGTACTTCCTACTTTCTCTTCTATTAAGTTTAGTGTAACTGGATTTATGTTGAAGTCTTTGATCCACTTGGACTTGAGTATTGTGCACGGTGACAGATATGGATCTATTTGTAATCTTTTACATATTGACATCCAGTTATGCCAACACCATTTGTTGAAGATACTTTCTTTTTTCCATTGTATAGTTTTGTCTTCTTTGTCAAAAATCAGGTGTTCATATATGTGTGGATTAATGTCAGGGTCTTCAATTCTATTCCATTGGTCCATATGTCAGTTTTTATACCAGTACCAAACTGTTTTTATTACTATAGCTCTATAGTAGAGCTTGATGTCAGGGATGGTGATGCCTCCAGAGGTTGCTTTATTATACAGGATTCTTTTAGCTATCCTGGGTCTTTTGTTTTTCCCTATGAAGTTGAGTATTGTTCTTTCCAAGTCTGTGAAGAATTGTGTTGGGATTTTGATGGGGATTTCATTGAATCTGTAGATTGCTTTTGGTAAGATTGCCATTTTTACTATGTTAATCCTACCTATCCATGAGCATGGGAGATCCTCTCATTTTCTGGTATCTTCTTCAATTTCTTTCTTTAGAGATTTATTCTTATCAAAAAGGTCCTTCACTTGTTTAGTTAATGTTATCCCAAGGTATTTTATATTATTTGTGGCTGTTGTAAAGGGTGATGTTTCTCTGATTTCTTTCTCAACCCTTTTATCATTTGTGTATAGGAGAGCTACTGATATTTTTGAGTTGATCTTGTATCCTGCCACTTTACTGAAGGAGTTTATCAGCTGTAGGAGTTCCCTAGGAGAACTTTTGGGGTCACTTATGTATACTATCATATCCTCTGCAAATAGTGAAAGTTTGACTTCTTTCTTTCTAATTTGTATCCCCTTAATATCCTTATGTTGTCTTATTGCTCTGGCTAGAACTTCAAGTACTATATTGAATAAATATGGGGAGAGTGGACAGCCTTGTCTTGTTCCTGATTTAGAAGAGTTTCTCTTTGTTTAATTTGATGGTGGCTGTCAGCTTGCTGTAAATTGTCTTTTATAAGTTTAGGTATGTTCCTTGTATTCCTGATCTCTCTAGAACCTTTATCATGAAGGGGTGTTGGATTTTGTCAAAGGCTTTTTCAGCATCTAATGAGATGATCATGTGTTTTTTTCTTTGAGTTTGTTTATATGGTGTATTACATTGACAGATTTTTGTACATTGAACCATCCTTGCATCCCTGGGATGAAACCTACTGTTCATGGTGGATAATTTTTTTGATGTGTTTGCCAGTATTTTGTTGAGTATTATTATTATTATTATTATTATTATTATTATTATTATTATTATTTATGTATACTGTGAGTGTTCAGCCTGCAGGCCAGAAGAGGGCACCAGATCTGTTATTGTAGATGGTTGTGAGCCACCATGTGGTTGCTGGGAATTGAACTCAGGACCTCTGGAAGAACAGCCAGTGCTTTTAACCTCTGAGCCATCTCTCTAGCCCCTTGTTGAGTATTTTTGCATCAATGTTCATGAGGGAGATTGGTCTGTAATTCTCTTTCTTTGTAAACATCTTTGTGTGGTTTGGGTACCAGGGTAATTGTAGCCTCATAAAAAGTTTGGTAATGTTCCTTCTGTTTCTATTGTGTGGAACAATTTGAAGAGTATTGGAATTAGCTCTTCTTTGAAAATCTGGTAGAATTCTGCCCTGAAACTATCTGGTCCTGGGCTCTTTTTTTTGGTTGGGAGAATTTTAATGACTAAGGAAATTTTCATTTCCTTAGGGGTTATTGGTCTATTAATATAGTTTATCTGGCCAGGCAGTGTTGGCGCAAGCCTTTAATCCCAGCACTCGGGAGGCAGAGGCAGTCGGATCTCTGTGAGTTTGAGGCCAGCCTGGTCTACAGAGTGAGTTCCAGGAAAGGCACAAAGCTACACAGAGAAACCCTGTCTCAAACTCCCCCCCACCCCAAAAAAAAGTTTATCTGGTCTTGATTTAACTTTGGTATGTAGTATCTATCCAGAAAACTGTCCATTTCTTTCAGATTTTCCAATTTTGTGGAGTTCAGGTTTTTGAAGTATGACCTGATGATTCTCTGGATTTCCTTGTTGTCTGTTGTTATGTCTCCCTTTTCGTTTCTGATTTTGATAATTTGGGTGCTCTCTCTCTCTGCCTGTTGGTTAATTTGGACAGGGGTTTGTCTGTCTTGTTGATTTTTTCAAAGAACCAACTCTTTATTTCATAGATTCTTTGTATTGTTCTCTTTGTTTCCATTTCATTGATTTCAGCCCTCAATTTGATTATTTCCTGGCGTCTATTCCTCCTGGGTGAGTTTGTTTCTTTTTGTTCTAGCGCTTTCAGTTGTGCTGTTAAGTCACTGGTACGAGATTTCTCCATCTTCTTTATGTGTGCATTTAGAGCTATGAATTTTCCTCTTAGTACTGCTTTCATGGTATCCCATAAGTTTGGTTATGTTGTACTTTCATTTTCGTTGAATTCTAGGAAATATTTAATTTCTTTCTTTATTTCTTCCTTAAACCATTGATGTTTCAGGTGGGCATTTTTCAGTTTCCATGAGATTGTAGGTTTCTATAGTTTTTGTTGTTGTTGAAGTCTAACTTTAAGGCATGGTGGTCTGATAAGATACAGGAGGTTATTCCAGTGTTTTTGTATCTGTTGAGATTTGCTTTGTGACCAAGCATGTGGTCAGTTTTTGAGAAGGTTCCATGGGGTGCTGAGAAGAAGGTATATTCTTTTGTGTTAGGGTGAAATGTTCTGTAGATACTTATTAAGTCCATTTGAGTCATAACATCTGTTAGGTCCTTTATTTCTCTGTTAAGTGTAGATCTGTCCTTTGGTGAGAGACTACTAGTGTGTGTGGTTTGATGTGCAATTTAAGCTTTAGTAATGTTTCTTTTACATATGTTGGTGCCCTTGTATTTGGGGCATAAATGTTCAGAATTGAGACTTCATCTTGGTGGATTTTCCCTGTGATAAATATGTAATGTCCTTCCCAATCTCTTTTGATAGACTTTAGTTTGAAGTCTATTTTATTAGATATTAGGATAGCTAAACCAGCTTGCTTCTTAGTCCATTTGATTGGAAAGCCTTTTCTCAGTTTTTTACTATGAGGTAGTATCTGTCTTTGAAGTTTAGGTGTGTTTCTTATATGCAGGAGAAGGATGGATCCTATTTTCGTATCCATTCTGTTAGCCTGTGTCTTTTTACAGGTGATTTGAGACCATTGATATTGATGGATATTAATGACCAGTGATTGTTAATTCCTGTTATTATTATTATTATTATTTTTTGGTAGTGTTGTGTTTTGCTTCTTTGGTATTTGTTGGTATGGGATTATCCATTGCCTGAGTTTTCATGGGTATGTTTAATTTCCTTAGGTTGTATTTTTCCTTCTACTGCTTCCTGAAGGGCTGGATTTGTGAATAGGTATTGTTTAAATCTGGTTTATGTCGGGCGGTGGTGGCGCACGACTGTAATCCCAGCACTCGGGAGGCCGAGGCAGGTGGATCTCTGTGAGTTCGAGGCCAGCCTGGTCTACAAAGCGAGTTCCAGGACAGCCTCCAAAGCTGCAGAGTAACCCTGTCTCAAAAAAAAAAAAAAAAAAAAAAAAAAAACAAAAAAAAATCTAGTTTACTCCATCTATGGTAATTGAGAGTTTTGCTGGGTATAATAGTTGGGGTTGGCATCTGTGGTCTCTTTTTCTTTTTCTTTTTTCTTTTTTTTTTTTTTTTTTTTTTGGTTTTTTTGAGACAGGGTTTCTCTGTGTAGCTTTGTGCCTTTCCTGGAACTCGCTTTGGAGACCAGGCTGGCCTCGAACTCACAGAGATCCGCCTGGCTCTGCCTCCCGAGTGCTGGGATTAAAGGCATGTGCCACCACCGCCCAGCTCCCGTGGTCTCTTAGTGTCTGCATAACGTTTGTCCAGGACCTTCTAGCTTTCATAGTCTCTATTGAGAAGTCTGGTGTTATTCTGATGGGTCTGCCTTTATATGTAACTTAGCCTTTTTCCTTTGTGGCTCTTAATATTTTTTTGTTTGTTTTGTATGTTTACTGGTTTTATTATTATGTGGTAAGGGTTCTTTATTTTTTGGTTGTGAGCCTAGCCTTTAACGGCTGAGCCATCTCTCCAGCCCATGTCTTTTTTTTTTTTTAATCCAGCCTATTTGGTATTCTGTAAGCTTCTTGTATCTTCATAGGTATTTCTTTCTTTAGGTTAGGAAAGTTTTCTTCTATGATTTAGTTGAATATATTTTCTGTGCCTTTGAGTTGGTATTCTTCTCCTTCTATCCCTATTATTCTTAGGTTTGGTCTTTTCATGGTGTTCCAAACTTCTTGGACATTTTGTGTTACGACTTTTTTGGCTTTAGTGTTTTCTTTGACTGACGAATCTATTTTCTCTATTGTGTCTTCAACATCAGAGATTCTCTGTTCCATCTCTTGCATTTGCAGTTCCTATTCATTTAGTCCAGCATTCCCTCACTTTGTGTCTTCTTTATTGCCTTGAGTTCAGTTTTCCAATCTTGAACTGTTTCATTCATCTGTTTAATTCCTTTTTCTTGGCTTTCTTTGATTTCTTCCGATGCTTTGTTTGTTTTTTCTTCCATTTTTTTATTTCCTCTTTTAGGGAGTTTTTCATTTCCTCCTACTTAAGGGCCTCTATCACCTTCTTAGAGTCATTTCTAGGATTGATTTCTTCTGTGTTGGTATGTTCAGGTCTTGCAAGTGTAGAATCACTAGGTTCTGATGTTGTCATGTAGGTCTTTATGTTGTTGCCTGTGTTTTTGCACTGGCGTCTACTCATCTCTTCCTCTGCTCGGTGCAGGCGGTGTCTGTGTCTGAAGGTGCCTCTCTTGTTCTAATTGATAGTCTTGGTCCACTAGGAGTTCTTGGTCAAATCGGTGTTGTTGGGCTCTTTCTCCAGGAGCAGCTTAGTCCCATCAGTGTCAGTGGGTTCTGTCTCAGAGAGCAGTTGTTCCCAAGTGGTGCAGGGTGTGTTTATGGCTCCAGTAGTTGTTGGGTTCGCAGGGGCTGGGTTTTTGTTTTTTTGTTTTGTTTTGTTTTGTTTTGTTTTGTTTTGGTGAAGGAGCAGGGAAAGGTAGCTAGCTTTTAAATTCTTTTCTTTTTAATGTATGCACAGGTATGTGAACCTATATGAATCACCTGTGCAGGAGCCCTCGGAGGTCAGATGGTGGCCCAAATTCCCTGGAACTGGAGTTACAGATGGCTGTGAGCCACCTTGTGGACACTGGGAATCGAACCCCAATCCTCTGGAGGAGAAACCAGTGCTTCTAACCACTGAGCCATCTCTCCAGCCCTGTTTTCCTGCACTTGCTCCCTCCCATCCTTTCTTCTTCTTCTTCTTCTTCTTCTTCTTCTTCTTCTTCTTCTTCTTCTTCTTTTCTCTCTCTCTCTCTCTCTCTCTCTCTCTCTCTCTCTCTCTCTCTCTTCCCTGTGTGGTCACTGTCTCAATGTGGTTCAGATAGTCCTCTCAGGCCTCCTGCCTCAGCCTCTAGCATGCTGGGCTTCTAGGATCACCAGCAGGCGGTTGGGGACAGCTGCTCTCCATCCTCAACCTAGACTTCAGGGCTGTTTTTGTTTGAAGTGTATTCTCCCTGATGTTATTTCTCTTCCTCCTCTTCTTCCCCATCCCTCTCCCCCACCTCCAGGATAGCCTTGTCTCCCTCCTTCCATCCATCCATACTGGAAATGTGCACTGTATCCCTAGCCCTCATAAGTGGATTTCATCATGGAGTTTCAAGACATTTTTTTCAGATAATCCTCACAGCTTCATCTTCTAGGGCTTCAGATCTGTTGACTATTTTCCTTTAGTTTTCAATCTTCCTGTTCCTTGATATGATGATTTATTTTCAGTGAAAACCTTTTCACATACTCTTGAGATTTGTACTTTTAAGGCCTCTCTTTCAGCTGTCTTTATTTGGTTCTCTGTTGGTGGGAGGATGTACAGCCTGGTGTTGTCAAATGGAGGAAGGGGCTGGGCTGAGGTTGCAGTGGTGCCCCCCTGCTGCATTTCTAATTGGTTGTTGTTTTTCTGAGACAGGGTCTTTTTTAATATAGCCCTGGCTGTCCTGGAACTAACTATGTAGACCAAGCTGGCCTTGAACTCAGAGATCTGTAGCTGGAAGTTTTCCTTTGTCCTGCCCAGTTCCACATCTGTTCAGCATCTGTTCAGTCGCAAGTAAACACACAGAGGCTTATAATTATTACAAACTGTACGGCCTAAGCTCAGGCTCATTATTGACTAGCTTTTATAACTTAATTCAACCCATTTCTATGAATCTATGTTTTCCACATGGCTTACCGGTACTTTCACATCTTCCTTCTTGGGTGGCTGAATCAGGTCTCTCCTGACTCTGCCTTTCTTCTCTCTCTATTTCTCTTGGATTTCCCACCTGGCTATAAGCTTTCTTGTCATAGGCCAAAATAGCTTTATTTATTAGCCAATGGGAACAACACATATTCATAGCATACAGAAAGACATACCACAGCACTTCCCACTTTCTGTCTAATCAAAAAGGAAGTTTTTCATTTGAATATGGTAAAATTACATATAACAAAACAGTTACCAAGAAAGAATTATAGTCACAATATCTAATTTATTTATATTTAGCAAAATTAAAGAAAATACTCTATCATGTATCTTATTTTGGTGAGTCTAAAGTTTCCTGTCTAATTTACCCTTTTATCATGACTAAGGAAAACTATAATTATAACTATCTGGTCTTCAACTTCATCAAGGACCTGAGGAGGATATAATATTACCTGCCTCTACCTTGCATGTGGCAGGAAAGGTGTGTTCCATCCTTCCCAGCTACTTCTAACAGTTGAGAGTCTGGGGCAGAAAGATCATTGAGACCAATAGTTGGGGGCTAACCTGGACAAAAAGTCAAGACCCTATCTAAAAGAGACAGGGACAAAGAGGGAGGGAGAAGGAGGGACGGGGGCTAGGGGAATCAGTTCTGAGTCAGAATAAGTCTCTGTGTGAAGTAGAATGTTTCCAGCAGGTGTCTACACGGCTAAGTCACTAATTAAGGTGTGACCTCAGATCCCCTTGGGATCTCTTTGGAAGCTTCAGGAGCAGTCTCTCAGCAGGCTGTTCTGTGTGGGCTTTTGCCCTGGGTCAAGTTCAGGAGGGAAACTGCACTTTGCTGTGCTCTGGGCTGGATTAGTTACTGTATAAATTCCTACAGTCCCTGTTCCTGCCCCAGGGCACTTGGCTTTCTCTGTGTAGGGGGTTTATTTTCCTGTTGTTTTTGTTTTTGAAACAGGGTCTTGCTCTGTAGCCCAGGTTGACCCCAAATTCAAAATTCTGCCTCTGTCAAGTGCTAGGATTATAGACATTTGCGACCACACTCAGCTTTATGTCTGTCTTTTTTTCTGCTTCTTCTAACGTCATTTTTATTGTAACTCAGTTTTCTTTGGGGGGGGGGGGAGGCGTGAGAGTTGCTAGGGTTGGATTTAGGGACTTGTTTTGAGGTTTATTTATTTTTATTTTTATATGTATGTTTGCCTGCATATATACATGTCTGGTGCCCCCTGGGGGGTCAGAGAGGGCATAAACAAGACCTTCATAATGACCATACCAGTTAACATGCCAGTGTTGATGGGGGAAATTTCACAAGGCTCCACTTCTAGATGAAAAGCTACAACCTGTGGTTGCTGAGGGAGGGAGAATCAGTTTTCTCCAGTCATGAGCCCCTATTTGGTTGTCCAATCCAAGTGGTCAGCTCCAAACATGTGTACACAGGAGTAACACTAAATGGACAAGAACACTTGTTTTTGCAAATTACCCAGTTTAACTTTTAGCACCCACATGGTGGCTTACAACTGTCTGTACCTCCAGTTCCAGGGGATCTAATATCCTCTTCTGACCTTTCTGGGCACCCAGCATAGTCATGATGCATATATATATATATATATATATATACATATATATATATATATATATATATATATATATATATACTTTTAGGAAAAACATTCATACACATAATATGAAATTTAAAAAATTCTCTCTCTATGGGGCTGGGATGTAGCTCAGTGGTTAGGAGCACTGACTGCTGTTGCAGAGGACCTAAGATCAATTCCCAGCACCCACATGGTGGCTCACAACCATTTGTAACTCCAGTTCTTCTGACTTCCATGGGCTCATGGCACATAGACATACATACAGGCAAAACATTCATACAAATAAATAAAATAAATCCTCAAACCCCCACTCCCACCCCTTACCCCAGGACCAGGATGTAACTCTCAGCTACTGCTCTGGCACCATGAATGCTGCTGTGATGACAATGGACTAAGCCTGTGGACCTAGAAGTGATTCTGAGAAGAGGGGACGCCGTCCTGAGATCTCCTGCCCAGGATTGAACAGAGCTCAGACTGCCCAACCAGGGTCACATGCAGCTAATTAAAGACTAGAGGGGGCCTAATTAGCTAAGCCACAGTGCTCAGTGGCTAAGAGAAGCCAGAAGAAATCCAGCCTTGGGGTCATCTGGAGGCCTGAGAGCCATGTTGCCACCAGTGTGGGTTTCCCAAGTTGTGTGTGTAAGGACTCTGTCCTTAATTACATCATCAGCCTGGGATGCAGGCCAGCCTAAAAAGTGGGTGGGCCCTCTGTGTGTCTCCCTTTTCTCTTTCTGCTCTCTTCTCTCCACTCAGTCTCTCTGTCTCCCTCTCTCCCTCTCTCTCTCAATAAAGCTCCAAAAAGGTAACTATGGCTCGTGATTTTCCTCCAGCATGCTCCTCCGACAGCATGGCATAAGCAGCGCTGATTTAACCAACATTTGGTGCCATTCAGACTCAATACACCAACGGAGGACCTGCTGACTGCTGCCACTTGCCGCCTCCATCCCCTCCGACCAGCAAGACCTCAACTCACGAGTGCATGCATCCCTCGCCACCACTGGACCCCTATACAGCTACTCTGCTACCACCATGATTCTTCACAGTGAATCTGCCATTCTCGCAGTTGTAGTCTGAGTTATATTCTTTGCGATAGACACCCTGGGGGTTGTCATCAGGCTGTGCTGGCAACGGCAGGCACATTTTTGATCCTGACGAGGAGAAAAATGTCGTCTCAGGTCTACCAGGTAGACCAACTGCAGCGCAGTCGCAGCCCTTCCCATCCCTTGACGAAGAGGATGGTGAACTTGAGCTGATTCTTAGATCTTTCTCCACTCTTTGGGGACACCCAAGATTGGAGTCTGATCCCAGCTTGTTATTTTAATTTTTTATTTTTCTCTCGGCTACAGCCATGAGACAAAGGGGCGGATACATTTACCACCTACATTGGCGGATAAGGGCGGGTACCGGTAAACCTGGCCACATAACAGCATAAACCTGGCAGCATAATGGCATTGTGGGAACTTCTGCCAGCGAACGGGCAAATAAGAGTTACTTTATCTCCAAGCTTTGTGCCAAAGCTCTAAACTCTTCTCCCTCCCCAGGCAGTGGGCAGGCTCAAATGGGCGGGTTTGGACGGCTGCTGTGCTGTGTATTCCAGACAGTCTCACCCGGGAGTCTCTGGGAGTCTTTTGCCTGCCTCCCATTTTACCATGAGGATGCTGGGACGGTAGGTGTGCAGCACTTCAGGATTTTCACTGGAGTTCTGGGGGTCAGACTCTGGTCTTCAGGCTTGTGCACGGAGTCCTCTATCTGCCAACACATCTCTGTCTGATCTTGCTTGTTTTTAACAGATTCTCACTATTTAGTTTAGGCTGACCTTGAACACACTAGTCTCAAGGTCATGAGGCTCTTCCTGTCCCAATCTCCTGAGTAGAATTGCATCACCCTGGTTCCAGTGTCAATTAGTCACAGATTAGACTCATCTGAGCAGGGAGCCTCCCCTGAAGAACTGTGCTGACTGCCCTCACTGATGTGGGAAGGCCTCGGAGACTGGGGACTGACCTTCAGGCAGCAGTCCAGGAAAAGAGGGCATGCGGAAGGACATAAGGACTTTCCCTCTCTTGCCTTGTTCTGGCTGGGGTCCACCTTGCCCAAACTCCTGTTTTTGCTGCTGATTCCTCCTCTGATAGAGTCTGCACTCTAAGCCTTCTTTGTGGAACGGGGACCAGCTGCTCTCCAGGAACTTTCTGCCTTCCAGTGCCAGGTGGGGACTACTGAGGCCCCCCACCTTGTGGACTGAGTAACTACCACCCCTTGCCTACCCACCCCTACTCCCCACCAGTAAAAGACAGGTCCTCTGGGACTCCTCCAAGGTTGAGGCCCCACCTCAAGGACCGAGTTCCCTGGTTCTTAGCAGCTCATGTTTGATTTGGTGGCCTTTTTTTCAAAGCTCACTATATATGCCCTGTTCTGTTCTTAGAGACCTCAATAAAACAGGAAAAGTGAGCTACCACACTGGATTTAATGTAACTAGTTGAAATTTTTTTTTTGTGTGTGTGTGTTTGAGGTGAGAGTGAAAGCAAGGGGTGTCCCAGAACATTTGTGGACATTTCTCCCCTTCAATCTTTCCATGGATTGTGGGCTTGAACTAGGGTGTCAGACTTGTAAGTACTGGCTGAGCCTTCTCCTGGCCCTCTCCCACCCTCACATTTTCTTTGTTTGATTTTGTTTTTTGAGACAGAGTTTGTCTGTGTAATAACCCTGGCTGTCCTGAAAGTAACTCTGTAGACCAGGCTAGCCTTGAACTCACAGAGATCCTCCTGCCTCTGCCTGTCAAGCATGCTGTGGGACTAAAGGAGTGTGCCACTACTACCCAGCTTTTATTTTCTACTCAGCTTTGTAGTGTGTGTGTGTGTGTGTGTGTGTGTGTGTGTGTGTGTGTGCTCTATTTGCTCTATGCCTGCATGTCAGAAGAGGGCATCAGATTCCACTACATAGATGCCTGGAATTGAACTCAAGACCTCTGGAAGAGCAGCCAGCGTTCTTAGCCGCTGACCCATCTCTCTAAGCCCAGAATAAACTCTTCCCTGTCTCCCCTCCTCCCCTTTGGTTTTTCCAGTCAGGGTTTCTCTGTGTAGCCCTGGCTGTCCTGCAGCTCACTCTGTAGACCATGCTGGCCTCAAATTCAGAGATTCCCCTGCCTCCAAAGTCCTGGAGTTAAATGCTGTGCCACCACCTTCTGTCCAGTGTTTCCTTTTCATAGCAGTGCTTTTGATACATTGTTTTTCAAAACCAGACAAAGTTCCCGCCCCCAAATCACAAATGACTCCTCCAGTCTCTTGAGTTAGTTTTGCTTTTCTCTTAACCTTTAAGTCACTGGGTTTACTTTGTATCTGGTGGGAGGTGTGGGAGCCCCTGGCTTGCTTTTCTCACCGTGGAGGCCATGGCTCTCACTGTGGTTGATAACTGCCTCTCCCACTGAGGCCCTGAGATCTTGGTGCTCTGGGTCCCTCCTTGTTCTTCCAGGTCCCAGCACCTCACATTCCTGCTGTTAGAGGGTTTGCTGTGTTTTGTGTGATGTGTTCTAACACCGGGTAGGCTGAGTCCCTCCTATGGTCCTTTTCAAAACTGACAAAGCTGTTCATGGACCCTTTCACTGTTCTAACATTTTAAAATGAGTCAAGTTCCTTTCAAAAATTATTTTCAGATTACCTTAGGGAGAATGGACATCTTTATAATATGAAGGTAACTCATTGACAGAGATATCCTTCATTTATGTAGACTCTACTGTTAATTTCTTCTTCTTTTTTGATTTTACTTCTTTTTATTTTATGTGTCTTAGTGTTTACCTGAATGTCTGTACACCACATGTGTGCAGTGCCTGCAGAGGCCAGAAGGGGGTGGAGGATCCCCTGGAACTGGAGTCACAGGTGCTTGTGAGCAACCCTGTAGGGAAATGCATGATTAACATTGTAGGAAGCTGCCAGCTTTCACATTTACACTTAGTTAGTTAGTTTGTTTGTTTCTCTGCTTGTTTGTTAGGCAGGGTCTTATTATGTAGCTCTGTCTGGCCTGGCTGTTGCCAGGTAGACCAGGCTGGCCTTGAGCTCAGAGATGTGCCAGCACCTGCCTCCTGAGTGCTGGGATTAAAGGCCTCTACCTCGGCTCCTGGCATCACCTACCTTCAATATGAATAGCATAAATAGTCAGTATGGGTGGTGAGCATATTAAACACATGAGGCTGTAACACATCATTTGTAATTGCCTCTTGTACCCTTTGTTATTTGAGTCCCACCTCACACTGCTTTGCTAACTATGGTTGGTTATTTGTTCTGTTCTGTTGAGACAGGGTCTGATATAAGCCAGGCTGGCCTTGAACTATGCACCCTCCTGCCTTCACTTCTCAAGTGCTGGGGTTACAGGTGCATGTCTGCATGCCCTGCTTGCTGACTAGGATTTCTTAGAAGTTTTTCTAACTGAACCCTTACTTCCCTGCCTTTGAGGCTTATCTGAGTCCTCACATTACACCCCGAGTCTCACCATCTCCATCTTGTTCTCTGAACCCAAGTTGTGATGCCCTGGCTGTTCCCATGAATATGTCGTCCAGTTTCTGCCTACATGAGACCCCCCCTTCCCGTTACATCATCTTGTGTCAGTCCTCTGGCCTGAGGTGAGAAATTGAAATGAGATGTCCTTCACCAACATGTTCCTGTACTGAGGAAGTCCCAAGGACTTTTTTCTTTATACACTTCTGTTGTGTTTATTTGATCTGCATACATATCTGTGCACCATGTGCATGCGTGTCTCTGAGAGGCCAGCAGAGGGTGTGAGAGCTCCTGGAATTGGGAGTTATAGATGGTTGTGAGTTGAGAGTGGGTGTGGCCAATTCCCCTTTGCCAAGACACCCCTAGACAAATGTCAGCCAGTCAGGGTCTGAACTCTGGAAATCCCGTCACCCCCAACCTCTACTATGATAAAAACCCACCCTGCCTAGGCTCAGCACTCTCTGCTCTCACAGCTGCCTCAGATGGACAGAGTGCAAGCTTGAGCTGAAATAAAGGCTCTTTGCTTTCACATGAAAGAAAGAAAGAAAGAAAGAAAGAAAGAAAGAAAGAAAGAAAGAAAGGAAGGAAGAAAGGAAGGAAGAAAGGAAGGAAGTGGGTGCTGGGGATTGAAGCCAGGCCCTCTGGAAGGGCAGCCAGAATTTTGTTTTCCTTTAAGGAATATGGGGAAGGAGTTGCTTAGTGGAGCACAGGGAACTCGGTGACAGTTGCCATCATGAAACTCCAAAGCAGCATGAGATACAGCGCATGAAAACTGCACACCTGTCTCCTATCTACAGCTTAAGGAGCGTCTGTCATGGTGTCTTGGTTTGTCAAAATCTCCTTTTTAAAGAAGATTTTATTATGTATTTGTGTAAGTGTTTTATCTGCATGTACAACTTTATGCCAGAAGAGGGCATCAGATCCCACTAGAGATGTTGGTGAGCCACCATGTGGTTGCTGGGAGTTGAACTGAGGACCTCTGGAAGAGCAGGCAGTGCTCCTAACCATGAGCCATCTCTCCAGCCCCCATTAAACCCACTTCTAAGCGGCATGGTTTCTGTTTTTTCATGGGGGTTAAACACACCGAATGCTGTCAGTTCCATGCACTTCTTGAATGCTCTTTTGAGGTGTGTATCTCCTGCCTTCATCAGCTCCCCTTCAGAATGAATCACTTTAGTCTCCAGGAAACTGCAGCCAGTAGTTTTGAATGGCCGAGCCATCTCTCCAGCCTGTTTTTCTTTCTCTTTCTTTCCTACTTTTTTGATACAGGGTTTCTCTGTGTAGCTTTGCACCTTTCCTGGAGCTCACTCTGTAGCCCATGTGGGCCTTGAAGTCACAGAGATCCCCTGTTGCTGCCTCCTGAATGCTGGGATGAAAGGAATGTACCACCACCTCCTGGCTCCAGCCTGTTTTCTTTTTGTAAGTTTCTAGAGAGGAAACCCTTTTGCTCTGGGACTGGAGACTCCTTGGTTGTGCTCAGATTCCCAAAGGGACTGCTGAGTGCTTCTCTCTCATTTTTTTCTCATTTTAGAGATTAGCTCTAGTTAAGGTAGCCAAGGCTGCTCTTGAATTTCCCTCTTTTTCAATGCTAGGATTTTTTTGTTTGTTTGTTTGTTTTGTTTTGTTTTTCGAGACAGGGTTTCTCTGTGTAGCTTTGTGCCTTTCCTGGAACTCACTTGGTAGCCCAGGCTGGCCTTGAACTCACAGAGATCCGCCTGGCTCTGCCTCCCGATCAATGCTAGGATTAAAGGTGGGCCTCAGTCACACCTGGCTTTTGTATTCCTTTTTTCATTGTTAAAAGGCCTTTTCTCTATATTGTATCATGAGGTTTGGTGTTGTTTTTTAAAATAATCCTTTTGTTTTGTTTTGTTTTTTGAGACAGGTTTCTCAATATGTAGCCCAGGCTGTCCTAGAACTCCATCTGTAAAGCAGGACCAGGCTGGCCTCAAACAAATCTGTCTGCCTCTGCCTCCCAAGAGCTGAGAATAAAGTCGTGCACCACCATGGCTGAGCAAAATAATCCTAACTTTAGCTCAGGAGTAAGATCTGCAACAGGTCCAGTTTCCCTTGGACTTGGTTCTACCCCTCTTGGATGTTTAGTTTGGGTTTCCTACTAGGAAAAAAAATGAGATCAACAGATGAAGTACAGCGCTGGTCCATTTCATCTGCCAGTACCTGGGGCAGCGTTATCTGCTCCCAGCTGCTCACCACTCCACGGGAGCCTCATGCGGGGTTTACTGTCATGGTCTTGTTTTCTGAACAGTAATCTAAAGAACATGTTATTGAAGGAGCCGGCCTGGAACCCCACTGTTCCTTCTGTCTGTGGCAGCTCCTCCCGAGGAAGGTGGAACAGCACTCTGAGGTAGTTCTCCTGATGGGGTGGAAGAACCATGAGGCAGGCTGCCTTCCAGAAGGGCTTCCTTTTGTTGTTGTTTGTTGTTTGAGACAAGGTTTCTCTGTGTAGCCCTGGACACCCTGGGCACTCTATGTAGACCAGGCTGGCTTTGAACTCACAGAGATCTACTGGCCTCGGCCTCCCCAGTGCTGGGATTAAAGCCTATGACATCACCACTCGGCTCAGAAGGACTTTCATACTGACCCAGCCAAGATCAATTGATTGTGTAAGTCATTTTATCCAATTTATTAAAAGCAGTTATGCTGGTTTTATTCAGCTCATGTCCGAACAGACGGTAGGTGCAGAGGGGCGGGGACAATTCTGGCGTGGTGCAGGGTTAGTAAGGGGAGGAACCCCACCACTTGTGCAGAGGTGTTTGTGAGGTAGAGGGCAGCTAGCTGTGACATCATGCCTTTTGGGTATCTCAGGTATCTCATTTTCGTCATGGTGGTTGCCACGCTCATTGTTATGAATTGCGTCATCGTGCTCAACGTGTCTTTGCGGACGCCGACCACTCACACAACATCCCCTCGGCTGAGACAAGTAAGCGCTGGTTGAGGAAAGGACAGCCCAGGGTGGGAGGCGAGCTTGGCTTTACCTCTGCCCTGGCCACAGACTTTATTGGAGCTACTGCCACGCCTCCTGGGCTGGAGCTCACCCCCAGAGGCTCCCCGAGCTGCCCTGCCCGCGAGGCGTGCCTCGTCTGTGGGCATTCTGCTCCGAGCAGAGGAGCTCATCCTGAAAAAGCCTCCAAGCTTTATCAGGACTTTAAAGTCTAGCAAGAAGATGACAGGAACATTTGGAAATGGCTGTAGCAGTGGACTGCAGCCTGCCCAGCTTAGGAGAGGATTTGTTAGCGGTAGCAGTCAGGGTTAGGAGGAGGGCAGGGGGCAGAGGCAGAAGAAGAACTCTTAGCTAGAGTGAGGACAGAGGCCGAAAGGAATCCAGCTCACACAGGAGACCCATGAGACATGCAGTGGGCCAAGCACACACTGCCATGGGAGATGAAGCGGGACTGGTGGTGGACTCCATGAACAGAAGTCCTTGATGGCTAACCTCCCAGGTTTGACCCGTACCAGAAGACTTCAAGGCAAGAAAGAGATTCAGTCAGGTTCACAGGAAGGTCTAGAACCATCTGGAGAAGGGCGGTCTGTAGAGGCAGAAAGATGCTGACAGACTTCCTTCTCTGGCCCCAGGCCTGGACTGACTGAGATGAGGTGTGGAAGAAGGCCTCATTGGTGAGATCAGCAAATGGCAGGATCAGTGGATTTGGGGGAGAGGAGGGGAACTGTTACATCCAGCTTTGAGAGCAACAGACCTAAGACTCTTCAAACTCACCAGGATGACACGCTTTCCCAGTCCTGACCTGGCCAGTGAGCAGAGCTGTGCTCTGAAGGCTGTGGGTGTGAGGAATGTACCCACCTCTGCTGCAGCCAGGCAGGCTTTAGCTCTGCCTCTCTGCTCTAGGGCGTTGTTCTATTCCAGAGTTGATGTTTGAGGAAGCCTGTGGGTACTTCTGTGTGCAGAAGGATCAGTAATGTAGAGGAAGTACCCCTTATGTCCACCTACCCACCCTCTGCTACAACTGGGTGTTTGTTGGGTGGTTGGGGTCAATGTGTGGGTAGTTAGGACCTTGGGAATTCTTGTATCAGGTGTTCCAGCAGTTCCCAAGTCCCAAAGAAAGCTACATTTCCTTTTTAAAAACATTTTTATTATACAGGAAATGCTGGTGGAAAACTAAGAAGTGTCACAGGGAAAAAAATATTCATGATACTTTAGGGATAGTGCTCCTGTCTTGATTAATGGCTTTCCAAGTTTTCTTCCATGTGGGAACAATGCTCTTCCCCAGAAGGGTAGCAGTGACCACATGGCCTGGCAATTCTCTAAGCAACCTAGGGAGCTTGGTTCTATGACCACCTTGTTCCATCAACTCACTGCCTCTCTTGATGTGTGAGGTCTGGATGTAAAGAGGGGGCTTCAGATTAGAACTAAATAGCATGCCCCTGTGGCAGTCTCATATCCCCTCTTCCCCACTCCCAGCTGGATCCCAGTAGAGTCCTTTTGGATCCTTCAGGATCTCCAAAGTAGTCACCTTCACAGACTGTGGCCTGAGTACCTAACACCCACATACATATATTTTCTGTGTTTTATTTTTTGACACAGCGTTTCTCTAACATCGCTGGTTGTGCTGGACCTTGATTTTTAGACCAGGCTGGTCTCAAACTCTCAGAGATCCCCCTGCCTCTACCTCCTGAGAACTGGGATTAAAAGCATGTGCTGCCTGGAGGTGGTGGCGCATGACTTTAATCCCAGCACTCAGGAGGCAGATCCAAGGGGATCTCTGTCAGTTTGAGGCCAGGCTGATCTACAGAGCAAGATCCAGGACAGGTACCAAAACTACACAGTGAAACTCCGTCTCAGGGGGAAAAAAAGTATGCTACTACTTCCCAGCACACTTATACTTTAAAATAATTTCTTTTTCAAATAATAATTCTTATTTTATATGTACTGGTGTTTTGTTTGCATGTATATCTGTGTGAGGATAGTGGATCTCCTGGATCTGGAGTTACAGATAGTTGTGAACTTCCATGTGGGGGCTGGGAATTGAACCTGGGTTCTCTGGAAGAGCAGCCAGTGCCCCTAACTGCGGAGTCGTCTCTCCAGCACCTACAATTATACTTTTTGTTTTGCTTTTCAATATAAGGTTACTATGTGTGGCTCTGAGTGTCCCAGAACTTCCTCTGTAGACCAGGCTGGCCTCAAACCCAGAGTCTGCCTCTCAAGGGAGGAGATTTGTGCTCTGGAAGCTGTGTGTGTGAGGAATGTACCAAACTCTGCTGTAGCCAGGCAGGCTTTAGCTCTGGCTCTCTGCTCTAGGGCATTGTTCTATTCCAGAGTTGATGTTTGAGGTACCCTGGTGGGTACTCAAATCCTGCAGAAGGATCACTAAGGTAGAAGAAGTACCCCTGATGTTCACCTATCCACCCTCTGCTACAACTGGGGGTTTCTTGTGTGGTTGGTTGGAGTCAGGGTGGGGGCAGTTAGGACCTTGGGAATTCTTGTACCAGGTGTTCTAGCCGTTCTCAAGTCCCAAAGAAAGCTACATTTCCTTTTTAAAAACATTTTTATTATACAGGAAATGCAGGTGGAAAACTAAGAAGTATTACAAGGAAAAAATATTCTTCCACATGGGAACAATGCTCCATTTCTGTTTGCTTTTACAAATAAATAGAATGCCCCTGTGGCAGTCTCATCTCCCAATCACCTCCCCCCACTCCCAGCTAGATCCCAGTACAGTCCTTTAAGTGCTTCAGGATCTCCAAAGTACTGAAATTAACTGACTGGGGTGCTGGTGCATGTGGCCAAGGCAGCAGACAGGCCCATGTCAAGAGTGTGTGGTTTTACATGCCAGATCTAAGACAGCAACAAGATGAGTACCACAGAGGCATATAGGAGCCAGAGGAGACTCAGAATATAGAAACCCAGTTCGAGGAGGCAACAGAACTCAGAGTTAAAAATAGGATCGCTTTTGAAAGTGTCAGAGTTCCCTTGAGCCATCCTTTGGACATTAAGGAAGCTGTTCAACTCTGGGATCATTGTGATAGATTCTAAGAGTATAGCGAGTTCTGTGCTAAAAAAAAAAAAATAGTTCTGAAAGGGTCTCACTTGGGGTAGACACCCATGTGGTCATGAACACTGGGGTGATGGTGGACACTGGAGTGGTTGGGATGGTGATGGGCTCTTGGGTGGTTGGGGTAGTGCTGCTGGGCTCTGGGGTATTTAGGGTGGAGGTGGTGGACACTAGGTTGATGCTGGCCTCCCAGATACCCAGGGTGGATGTGTTGGGCTCTGGCATAGTCAGAGTGGAGGTGGTAAGCTTTGGTGTGGTACTGGGCTCTGAGCTAGTCAGGGTAAAGGTAGGCTGTAGGGTGAATGGTGTGATGATGGGTAGGTATAGTTTTGGGTATTAGAATAGAAGAGCATACAATGGATTTCATGGTCTGTGGGAGTGTGGTGAATCCTGGGATCTATATAGTGGGTTTGTGTGTTGGATTGTAAGAAGGCGTTTGGCTGTCTGGAGAAGCAGGAGACTCTAAGAGAAGGCCCCCGTGGGTAGTATGGGCTTTGGTGTTAGTAGAGAACTTGACCTCAGCCCTTGTAACAGGTAGATCAGAGAAATTATCAGAGTCATCATAATCTATATCCCTATCACCACTGGTAGAGCAGCCCTTCCCTGGGTAGGAGTAGACAGGTGTGGAGCCTAAATTGGCACATCGTACACTGGCCACATTAGGGCTCAAGGAATTGACATTCTCACCCTCATTCCATAAGTAGACATTGTGGGAATTTTGCTGGAGCCAGTGGCGGAGGTAGAGGATATCACAATCACAATACCAGATGTTGCCATGGAGAAAAACAAAAGGCAAGAGGAGGGTCCCAAAGAAGCCCTTTGGGATTGTATGAAGCCGGTTCCCTTGAAGGTAGAGGGCGTCAAGATCTTCTAGCCCATCTAGGAGCCCAGCAGGTAGGTCACACAGTTTGTTGTTGGCCAGATTGAGTTTGTTCAGCTTGGTGGTGAACCTCAAGAGTCCAGGGGACAGACTCCTCAGATTATTGTTCTGCAGGTAGAGCTCCTGGAGTTGGCTTAGACCTTCCAGGACACCAGGAGACAGTGATTCCAACTGGTTGAAGGAGAGGTCAAGGATAGTGAGTGCAGGCAGTGCCCGGCCTAGGGAGGGCAGACTTTGCAGTTTATTGTGGGATAATTTCAGGTTATCCAGCTTGGACAGTTCCTCATCAGTCTGCAGGCTGGTCAGCTCACACTCCTCCAGGTCCAGCTTAGTGAGGTGAGTGAAATTCACCAGGGATACTGTGGAGAAGGTACCCAGTTTGTTCTTGCCCATGTGGAGGATGCCTGTGTCTGCTGGTAGATCCATAGGCAATGCTGTGAGCCCCTGGTTCTCACAGTTGACTTCCAGCAAGCTGGTGGCTTTGGAGAGATCACAAGTGGGATGGGAATGTAAGGGGCTTGGCAGCAGGAACAGCAGGATGAGGAGAGCCATGTCAACCTGTGGGCAGAAGGGAATTTACAGGGATGCCACCCTGGACTTGGCATCATTTTCCTAGGCTCCAGCCCTCCACTGCTGCAGCTCTCAGGATCCCTTCCAGAAACAGCTTCCACACCTCCCAGACTTTTCCCTCTCTTCCACCCCTGTCCTCAGTCCTTGGTTCTTAGTCCCCCCTCAGATCCTCCTCCTCTGGTCCCAGCCCCAGCTTACGGTCAGGCAGAAAAACATCTGAAGGCACGGGGCTTCTTCCAGAGTATGACTTGGTCCTTCTCTCTTCCAGCTCCAAGGAGAGCCAGGCCAGGAGCAGGAAAGAATAGAGCTGTGGAGGAAATGACAGCCTGATAACCAGCTCCTGGGACCCAGGGAACAGTATCCCTCCAGGCACCTCCCTTATCACCTTTCTCCACAGCTTTCCCCAGACCCTCCCTTTGGTTGTACACTCTCCCTTCCTGACACCCTGGAAAGATCTAGAGATTCTCCAACCACCAACTTTGTGCAGCGTCAGCCTGCTACCCTCTCCTCCCCTCCTTAGCTATTCTTAGAGATGTCTAATTTCCCTTCGCTGCTTCCTTACACCCCACTGCCACCTTTCCTAGCCCTAAACTGATTCCCCCTAACCTGGGACCGCTGGCACCCTCTATTCTATCCACTGGGCTCTTGGCTGATACTCTCTATACTGTTCTTGCAGCATCTGTACCCAGGGCTCGTCCCTCCTGGGTACATGAGAAATGACACTCATTTGCTTGGTATTCCTCTTGTAGGTGTGCTTGGTCCTTGTCAACCTTCTCTGGGGCTCCCTCTTCCTCTCCCTTTCTGGAGCAGTAAACCTGTTTTCAGAGCATTCTTGGGCTTTTCTAACATATACTCCATAGACACCTGAACACACTTTGCTGTGCCTAATCACCTCTGCCCCAGAATCAAGTTTTTATCCCTTTTACCTTAGGTCCGATTGTCTCTCAGAGCTCTCTCCTTACATGTTCTACAAGTATAGAAACATTTAAGAGGCTCAGGAAGATTGTGAGTTTTAGCCTGCTTTGGGCTACAAAGGAAGACCCTTCTCATCAAAACAACAACAAAAACAGAACAAAAAAAACAGAAAACAACCAAAACCAAACCTCCAATATATCAAAAATCAACTTCATGGTCTAAATACCGTCATCTGCTGGCCATGGAGGTGCAAGACTGTCTACACTCCTAGACCTTGGGAAGCAGAGGCATGAAGTGCATGAGTTCAGGGTCAGCCTGGGCTGTATCCTGAGACTTCATTTCAAAACAAACCCAGAGAAAATAGCACTCCTCTGTTGTCCACAACTAGTCATTTACCTGATCATCTGATCACTCCTAGTGTGACTGCCTTCTTCCTGCTCCCTGGTTATGGAGGCTTGCTGATGTCCCTCTGCTTTCTTTCCCATCTCTCCATCCCCCACTGCCCAGGCCTGGGCACTGTCTCCTCCTCTGTTTCATGAACACGAGCTTTCCCCATCTCTGCTCACTGCTGATGACCCTACAAGGGGGAGACACAAGCTAATGCAGCTGATTCCTAGACTTGCCACTGACATTGTTTGCAACTTGGAACAATTGGGGCAGAATCAAGGGGTGAGGCGAAAGGAGCAGAGATGGACGCCATGATCTGGAACCTTTGGGGATGGAGGTTTTTCTACTGTTGCGTTCACTTTTCCGATATAAGACACAGGGAAATGTTACATCGCCTAGGCCTGGGAAGTGGTGCACATCTTTAATCCCAGCGCTTTATTTAAAAAAAAAAATTGCTAGAGCAAGGTAGTGTAGCATGTGGCTGTATATAGCCTTAGTTATTGTGTAGGCTGAAATGGGAGTTCCACACCAGCCTAAGTAAAATAGCATTACCATGTCTTGTGGTGCATACCTCTATCCCAGCAACTAAGATGATGTTGAGGCAGGAGGATTGCTAAGATGAGGTTAGTTTGGCCATATAATGAGTTTGAGACCAGACTGAACTACATAACAAGTTTCTGTCTCAACCTCCAAACAAAACCAAAAAAAAAAAAAAAAAAATGATATTGGCTACTTCAAACTTTCTGTGCTGAAAACTCAGACATGAAGTTCTGTGTCCAAGAACAGTTCCCAGAACCATGCTGTAGAACCAGTCTGGTGAGGGGACCTCTGGCCCTGCTGCAAGACCAAGTCACTGAAGCAGCTGTATCACCACAGCTGCTGAGCCAGACATTGTTCCACATCTCCTGATGTTGCAGGGTTCTACACTGCCCCTCCTTCTCTGAGATTATGAGCTGAAGGAAGCCTGGATGGGAGTCTGGTTAGTCACATGCCTGGTGCCCAACTGCCAAGGGAGTTTTGATTATTTTCATCTTCTGAAATAGGAAGCTTGTTCTGTTTCTCCAGGGATATGAAAGTTGAAAACATTTCCAAACCAAGAAGAGGCTCATGTTCTTTGTGCCTACTAAGTGGTCCTGTGTTTTGGTTCCCTCCGTGTCTGTTCCTGTAGCAGGACCCCTTTCTTGGCTCATTAAGTAACAACGATACAGTTTCCTAGCTTAGCGCACAAGTACAGAAACAGTGGTTTGCTGGTTGATGACATTTTTATTTTATTTTATTTTTTATTTATTGTCCGTGGGTGGGGGTACACATGCCATAAAACCTGTGGGGAGATGAGAGTAGAGTGTGTTGGAGTTGGCTATTTCCTTCCACCATGTGGGTCCCAGGAATCATAATAAGGTCATCAGGCTTGGTGTCAAGCTCCTTTTACCTAATAGAATTATCTTTCATTTAGATATTCAAATTTGTTATTACATACGTTTATATTTTGTGTTGTTTTGTTTTTTGAGACAAGGTTTCTCTCACATCCCTGGCTGTGCTGGACCTTCATTTTTGGACCGGGCTGGTCTCAAACTCACTGAGATCCCCCTGCCTCTACCTCCTGAGAACTGGGATTAAAAGCGTGTGCTGCCTGGAGGTGGTGGCGCATGACTTTAATCCCAGCACTCAGGAGGCAGAGCCAGGGGGAACTCTGTGAGTTTGAGGACAGGCTGATCTACAGAGCAAGATCCAGGACAGGCACCAAAACTACACAAAGAACCCCTGTATCAGGGAGAAAAATAGTGTGCTCATACTTCCCAGCACACTTATACTTTAAAATAATTTCTTTTTAAATTAATAATCCTTATTTTATGTGTACTGGTGTTTTCTTTGCATGTATATTTGTGTGAGGATGCTGGATCTCCTGGATCTGGAGTTAAAGATGGTTGTGAGCTTCCATGTGGGGGCTGGGAATTGAACCTGGGTTCTCTGGAAGAGCAGCCAGTGCTCCTAACCACGGAGTCATCTCTCCAGCACCTACAATTATACTTTTTCTTTTCCTTTTCAATATTGGGCTTCTCTGTGTAGCTCTGACTGTCCCAGAACTCCCTCTGTAGACCAGGCTGGCCTAAAATTCAGCAAGATCCATCTGCCTCTGCCTCTCAAGTGAGGAGATTTGTGTTCTGAAGGCTGTGGGTGTGAGGAATGTACCCACCTCTGCTGCAGCCAGGCAGGCTTTAGCTCTGGCTCTCTGCTCTAGGGCATTGTTCTATTCCGGAGTTGATGTTTGAGGTAGCCTGGTGGGTACTCTAATCCTGCAGAAGGATCAGTAATGGAGAAGAAGTACCCCTGATGTTCACCTACCCACCCTCAGCTACAACTGGGGCTTTGTTGGGTGGTTGGGGTCAGTGTGGGGGAAGTTAGGTCCTTAGGAATTGTAGTACCAGATGTTCCAGCCATGCTCAAGTCCCAAAGAAAGCTACATTTCCTTTTTAAAAACATTTTTATTATACAGGAAATGCTGGTGGAATAATAAGAAGTGTTACAGGGAAAAATATTCATGATAATTAGAGATAGTGCTCCTGCCTTGATCAATGGCTTTCCAAGGTTTCTCCAATATAGGAACAATGCTCCATTTCTATTTGTTTTTAGAACTAAATAGCATGCCCCTGTGGCAGTCTCATATCCCCACTTCCCCACTCCCAGCTGGATCCCAGTAGAGTCCTTTTGGATCCTTCACGATCTCCAAAGTAGTCACCTTCACAGACTGTGGCCTGAGTACCTGACACCCACTGTTCCCAAGAGGTCCTGACCACGACCCTGGCTCAGATCTAAGGGTTATCCTGATATCAGATGTTTAAAATCAGAGGCCTTACCCATGAGAAAAGGCTGGAATGGAAAGTAGGGAGTGACCCTTGAAGGAAGAGCATCCAGGCCCGGGGCACAGTTAATTGCCTTCCCCTCTGCTCCTCCAGACTTGTGGTGTGTGTGCATGTGGCCAAGGCAGCAGACAGGCCTATGTCAAGAGTGTGTGGTTTTACATGCCAGATCTAAGACAGCAACAGAGGCATATAGGAGCCAGAGGAGACCCAGAATATAGAAACCCAGTTCGAGGAGGCAACAGAACTCAGAGTTAAAAATAGGATCGCTTTTGAAAGTGTCAGAGTTCCCTTGAGCCATCCTTTGGACATTTAGGAAGCAGTTCAACTCTGGGATCATTGTGATAGATTCTAAGAGTAAAGTGAGTTCTGTGGTAAAAAAAAAAAATAAAAAATAGTTCTGAAATGGTCTTACTTGGGGTAGACACCCATGTGGTCATGAACACTGGGGTGATGGTGGACACTGGAGTGGTTGGGATGGTGATGGGCTCTTGGGTGGTTGGGGTAGTGCTGCTGGGCTCTGGGGTATTAGGGTGGAGGTGGTGAGCACTGGGTTGACGCTGGCTTCCCAGATACCCAGGGTGGAAGTGTTGGGCTCTGGCATAGTCAGAGTGGAGGTGGTAAGCTTTGGTGTGGCACTGGGCTCTGAGCTAGTCAGGGTAGAGGTAGGCTCTAAGGTGATTGGTGTGATGATGGGTAGGTATAGTTTTGGGTATTAGAATAGAAGAGCATACAATGGATTTCATGGTCTGTGGGAGTGTGGTGAATCCTGGGATCTATATAGTGGGTTTGTGTGTTGGATTCTAAGAAGGCATTTGGCTGTCTGGAGAAGCAGGAGACTCTAAGAGAAGGCCCCCGTGGGTAGTATGGGCTTTAGTGTTAGTAGAGAACTTGACCTCAGCCCTGGTAACAGGTAGATCAGAAAATTATCATAGTCATCATCGTCTATATCCCTATCACCACTGGTAGGGCAGCCCTTCCCTGGGTAGGAGTAGACAGGTGTGGAGCCTAAATTGGCACATCGTACACTGGCCACATTAGGGCTCAAGGAATTGACATTCTCACCCTCATTCAATAAGTAGACATTGTGGGAATTTTGCTGGAGCCAGTGGCGGAGGTAGAGGATATCACAATCACAATACCAGATGTTGCCATGGAGAAAAACAAAAGGCAAGAGGAGGGTCCCAAAGAAGCCCTTTGGGATTGTATGAAGCCGGTTCCCTTGAAGGTAGAGGGCGTCAAGATCTTCCAGCCCATCTAGGAGCCCAGCAGGTAGGTCACACAGTTTGTTGTTGGCCAGATTAAGTTTGTTCAGCTTGGTGGTGAACCTCAAGAGTCCAGGGGACAGACTCCTCAGATTATTGTTCTGCAGGTAGAGCTCCTGGAGTTGGCTTAGACCTTCCAGGACACCAGGAGACAGTGATTCCAACTGGTTGAAGGAGAGGTCAAGGATAGTGAGTGCAGGCAGTGCCCGGCCTAGGGAGGGCAGACTTCGCAGATTATTGTGGGATAACTTCAGGTTATCCAGCTTGGACAGTTTCTCATCAGTCTGCAGGCTGGTCAGCTCACACTCCTCCAGGTCCAGCTTAGTGAGGTGAGTGAAATTCACCAGGGATGCTGTGGAGAAGGTACCCAGTTTGTTCTTGCCCATGTGGAGGATGCCTGTGTCTGCTGGCAGGTCCGTAGGCGATGCTGTGAGCCCCTGGTTCTCACAGTTGACTTCCAGCAAGCTGGTGGCTTTGGAGAGATCACAAGTGGGATGGGAATGTAAGGGGCTTGGCAGCAGGAACAGCAGGATGAGGAGAGCCATGTGAACCTGTGGGCAGAGGGAGTTTAAAGGGATGCCACCCTGGACTTGGCATCATTTTCCTAGGCTCCAGCCCTCCACTGCTGCAGCTCTCAGGATCCCTTCCAGAAACAGCTTCCACACCTCCCAGACTTTTCCCTCTCTTCCACCCCTGTCCTCAGTCCTTGGTTCTTAGTCCCCTCTCAGATCCTCCACCTCTGGTCCCAGCCCCAGCTTACGGTCAGGCAGAAAGACCTCTGAAGGCATGGAGCTTCTTCCAGAGTATGACTTGGTCCTTCTCTCTTCCAGCTCCAAGGAGAGCCAGGCCAGGAGCAGGAAAGAAATAGAGCTGTGGAGGAAATGACAGCCTGATAACCAGCTCCTGGGACCCTGGGAACAGTATCCCTCCAGGCACCTCCCTTATCACCTCTCTCCACAGCTTTCCCCAGACCCTCCCTTTGGTTGTACACTCTCCCTTCCTGACACCCTGGAAAGATCTAGAGATTCTCCAACCACCAACTTTGTGCAGCGTCAGCCTGCTACCCTCCCCCTTCTCCTCCATTGCTATTCTTAAAGATGTCTAATTTCTCTTTGCTGCTTCCTTACACCCCACTGCCACCTTTCCTAACCCTAAACTGATTCCCCCCAACCTGGGGCCGCTGGCATCCTGTATTCTATCCACTGGGCTCTTGGCTGATACTCTCTACACTGTACTTATAGCATCTGTTCCCAGGGCTCGTCCCTCCTGGTGACATGACCACTCATTTGCTTGGTATTCCTCTTGCAGGTGTGCTTGGTCCCTCTCAACCTTCACTGGGGCTCCCTCTTCCTCTCCCTTTCTGGAGCTATAAACCTGTTTTCAGAGCATTCTTGGGCTTTTCTAACATATACTCCATAGACACCTGAATACATTTTACTGTGTCTCTAACCACTTCTGTCCCAGAATCAAGTTTTTAACCCTTTTTCCTGAGGCCTACATTCTTAATTCTGATTGTCTCTCAGAGCTCTCTCCTTACATGTTCTACAATTACAGAAACAGTGTACCTCATTTGAGAAGCTCAGGAAGATCGTGAGTTTAAGCCAGCTTTGGGCTACAAAGGAAGACCTTTCTCATCTAAACAACAAAAACAAAACAACAAAACAGATTTCAACATTTCAACAAAACATTATTTCAAAAATCAACTTCATTATCTAAATAGCTTCATCTGCTGGCCATGGAGATGCAGGACTGTTCACACTCCTAGACTTTGGGAAGCAGAGGCACGAAGTGCATGAGTTCAGGGTCAGCCTGGCCTGTATCCTGAGACTTTATCTCAAAACAAACCCAGAGAAAATAGCACTCCTCCGTTGTCCACAACTAGTCATTTACCTGATCATCTGATCACTCCCAGTGCTACTGCCTTCTTCCTGCTCCCTGGTTATGGAGGCTTGCTGATGTCCCTCTGCTTTCTTTCCCATCTCTCCATTCCCCACTGCCCAGACCAGGGCACTGTCTCCTCCTCCGCTGAAGAAGCCTTCTGGGTTATCCAGAAATCTCTAACTTCCTGTTTTCCATCGGAGAATTGCCTGCCAGTGTGCTAACATGTCAACCACTTGAACTCATCCTGGCTCCTGAGGGCTCTCAGGAGGCAGTCTGCAGTACCTACCATGTTTTTCAGGACCTGCAAGTCTGATTCTTGCCCCCCTCCTGCTCAGCCCCCTTGTCTAGTGCTCTCCCCCTCCTGATCCTTTTTGCTGTCCTTGAATTTTCATTGGTTACCTTTTCCCAACACTTACATATCAAGCAAGAATTATAGTCACAATATCTAATTTATTTATATTTAACAAAATTAAAGAAAATACTCTATCATATGTTTTATTTTTGTGAGTCTAAGGTTTCCTGTTTAATTTACCCTTTTATCATGGCGAAGGAAAACTATAATTATAACTGTCTGGTCTTTAACTCCATCAAGGACATGAGAAGGATATAATATTTCCTGCCTCTGCCTTGCATGTGGCAGGGAAGGTGTGTTCCATCCTACCCAGCTACTTCTAACAGTTGAGAGTCTGGGGCAGAAAGATCATTGAGACCAATAGTTGGAGGCTAACCTGGACAAAAAGTCAAGACCCTATCTAAAAGAGACAGGGACAAAGAGGGAGGGAGAAGGAGGGACGGGGGGCTTGGGGAATCAGTTCTGAGTCTGAATAAGTCTCTATGTGTGAAGTAGAATGTTTCCAGCAGGTGTCTACATGGCTAAGTCACTAATTAAGGTGTGACCTCAGATCCCCTTGGGATCTCTTTGGAAGCTTCAGGAGCAGTCTCTCAGCAGGCTGTTCTGTGTGGGCTTTTGCCCTGGATCAAGTTCAGGAGGGAAACTGCACTTTGCTCTGCTCTGGGCTGGATTAGTTACTGTATAAATTCCTACAGTCCCTGTTCCTGCCCAGGGTACTTGGCTTTCTCTGCATAGGGCATTTATTTCCCTGGTTTTTCTGTTTGTTTGTTTTGATTTTGATTTTTGTTTTGGAGCTGAGGATCGAATTGTTTTGTTTTTTGTCAGAGGTAAGGACTGAACCCAGGGCCTTGTGCCTGCTAGGCAAGCACTCTACCACTGAGATAAATTCCCAACCCTGTTTTTGTTTTTGAAACAGGGTCTTGCTCTGTAGCTGAGGCTGACTTCAAACTCAAAATCCTCCTGCCTCTGTCTCAATGCTAGGATTATAGACATTTGCCACCACACACAACTTTATATCTGTCTTTTTCTGCTTCTTCTAACGTCATTTTTATTGTAACTCAGGGTTTTTTTGTTTTTTTGTTTTTTTTTTGGGGGGGTGACGGTTGCTAGGGTTGGATTTAGGGACTTGTTTTGAGGTTTATTTATTTTTATTTTTATATGTATGTTTGCCTGCATGTATACATGTCTGGTGCCCCCTGGGGGTCAGAGAGGGCATAAACAAGACCTTCATGATGACCATACCAGTTGACATGCCAGTGTTGATGGGGGAAATTTTACAAGGCCCCACTTCTAGATGAAAAGCTACAACCTGTGGTTGCTGAGGGAGGGAGAATCAGTTTTCTCCATTCATCAGCCCCCTATTTGGTTTGCAACCCAAGTGGTCAGCCCCAAACATGTGTACACAGGAGCAACACGAAATGGACCAGAACATTTGTTCTTGCAAAGGACTCAAGTTTAACTCTTAGCACCCACATGGTGGCTTACAACTGTCTGTACCTCCAGTTCCAGGGGATCCAATATCCTCTTCTGACCTTTCTGGGCACATGATGCATATACATACTTTTAGGAAAAACATTCATACACATAAAATGAAATTTAAGAAATTCTCTCTCTATGGGGTTTGGGGTGTGGCTCAGTGGTTAGGAGCACTGACTGCTGTTGCAGAGGACCTAAGATCAATTCCCAGCACCCACATGGTGGCTCACAACCATTTGTAACTCCAGTTCTTCTGACTTC